>NW_027437206.1:474000-659000 GCF_033239565.1 Halichoeres trimaculatus
TGATGGGTGACTTTTCTAGACTCAGGAGATTATTGAGTAGAATGTGCAGATGAAATGTTGTTGTATCTTTATGTGTATGAGCTTCACCTTTAAACTTCTTCACTTTTTTCTTCAGTCCTTCCATCCTGCCTCACATCAGAGCAAATCTATCACTTTGTTTTGGATGTAGACATGGGGTTGCTATCAATTCTCTTTACTTTCTATGAAACTTTGTGTACCCCTGGGGTGTCCAGTATGGATTAGTACAGTATGGTATGGGTTGGATCGGTAAAGCCTGATCCTGTTTGTGTTTTCACAGCTAACCAACCGTGCCCTTTGGTAGATGGGGTTTAAGCTGGATAACAAAAACTGGGTCAGCTACATAGCCTGACGCCATAGCAGCGCAACACAGTGTACCCCGCTAGTAAACCCAACGAAGAAGAAGAACACAACAGTTTTGCTTCAACAGCAGTTTGACGCTGTTTGGTGAGGCCATTTTCCAAACACAAAGCAAGTTCTCTTCGGGAAGGGGGACTGGAGATTTAAACATGGCAGGGTTATGTGCTGTTCTTTACTGCTGTCACACAGGGAGTGACAATTCATTTCACCACACTGCAGTGTTTTTGGCTCCACCTTCTGGGGTTGAATCAGTATGTCTAGCACCCCAACGGAAGTGTACCAAAAGTTATTGTTTAATGTGTAATGGGTTTTACATAGATTTCACTAAAGGAAGAGTTCTCAAAATTGCACATTTTGGTTACCTAGCAACCTTGCAACTGTTATTCTGCACAGTAGGTCAACTGTGAACACTAAAAGTGGGGAAAAAGTTTTAATAAAATGTCTCAAAGGTTTGAGTGAGAAAAAGGATGGAAGGAGATGCTGCGAGCTTTAGACGGTGAGTCATTGTGATGTCAGAGATAAATGTGTTATTAAACATGTTCAAACTTAATGCTTGCGTTGTGTTATTTCTTATAGAGATATGCTTACATATAGACACATTAAAACGTTTTGAATCCAGAGGTCAAAGCAACCACTGATGGCAATTCTAGTGGTGATGGAGTCTTGTTTTGTATTGTTGTAATCCCTACCCTTCAACACTGCGATAAAAACATTCAAACATTTGCACACGTGCTTGGAACCACTCTCTTTACCTTATTCTCTCAGGTTTTTAGTCTGATTACTCATTTCTTAATTTATGCTCTGAAATGTCCAGAAAGATGAGACTTATATGGAGCTGGTGGATATCAGCCCACAAAAAGAGATTATTACAACTCTGATAAAACAGTTTTATCTCATTAAAAAAAAAACCTATAGCAGTTTATTTCATGTACGAAACAGTAGTCCCATTACAGCTTGTTTTCCATCAGAGAAAACAAAGAACAAGCAAAGTTGGAACAAAGCATGTCACCTGAGTGGATCTTCTTTAGTTTTAGAGGACTACTCAGTTCCAGCTCATAAAACATAAGCTGCCTGTATCCACAGAGGAAGAAAAAGTCCTCCAGTTTGAGCAATAAAGAGGTTTTCTAAGTCAGCTGAAGGTTGACATTTATTTTAATTTTATTTTTGCTGAGCGCCATTCGAGCTGTGGCTTGTTGCAGCAGCTTTCGCCTTCTCCTATTTTTTCCCCTTTTTGTCTTCCTTTTTTGGTTCTCTTTGTATTTGGAACCTGTCATTACTTTTTATGTCTCATTTGTTGGTCACTGAGACTAAACTGGTTGTGTTTGCAGTGGTGTTCCTTCTATTTTTGTTCCTGTGTTTGTCTGGAGATCCTACATGTAACTATGTTCACATTGTTTACACTCCAAATTTCAGCTGTTAGCAGCCAGCAACATGTCGATGCTAACCAGTGCTAGGTCCAAAGTTCCCTGCAGGCTGAGGAGAAGGAGGCGAGGCTGACGTGCTGGTACCACGCTGTGTGCTAAGAAGAGACTATAGCTGCGTTTCCACCAAGCAGTCCGGGTCGGTTGAGTACGGTTTGGGACGGTTTGGGACAGTTAAGTCTCATCCAGTTTGTGTTTCCACAGCAAACTGTGCCCTCTCGTGGTGGGTGGCGTGTAAGCCGGATGCCGGAAGCCGCAGCTGGTAAACAACAGCACGACGCCGTAGCAGCTTACCCTGCTAATAAATCCAACAAAGAAGAAAACGCGACACAGTAAACGAAGAGCACTGATGGAAGACATGCAGCATTTCGTCCTCTCTGTGATTTTCATGTAACTCTCTGTTACAAAGTGCAATCAAGCTTCGTTTCAGAGAAGTCTGTGTGCCGCCAGGAGAAATGCAGCCGCTGTCGGGTAAGTGACGATTCTTTTGACCAATCAACCATCTGCAGTGTGTTGCTCCACCTCCCGAGAGCGGATCGGTTCAGTCTGGCACCCAAGGGTCCCAAAAAAGTGGGACGGCTCGTCTCGGTTTTTAGGGATCCGTGCCGGGATGAGTCAGTGGAAACGCCGCTAAAAGCGCACCGTACCGAGACGAACCGACCTGGACTGCTCGGTGGAAACGCAGCTTATGTGGACCTGTCCTTTCATCCATTGTGATGGGGGAAGTAGGATCTATGTCCAATAAGATGGCCCAGCTAGCAGTTCTAACCCAGAACCAGAGGGAATACCAGAGGGCAGAGTAGCATCATGCTATTCACAGACATGGCAAACAGCGCTTACACAGAATGCCACACTGGTGGGATTTCACCTGCTTTGAGCAGACAAGATACAGTGAAGTAAGACTGAATAGACTAGAGAAGAAGTTGGACAAGCCGTCATCGCCAATGGACAGGGTTTTTTTTCCCCAAGGTTCTTGGAATATTTGGCGCCCCTTGTGGCAGACTTGTTTGCTTGCTCCACTCAACACATATTACATTTATGTTTTGAAAATTCTGTTTGCACTTTCCACTGCCTCCAACTACCTTGTTTATATTAAATTTTAGGATCCGACCCCAAGACCTTCTCACATGGGTCGACTGTCAGTCCCTCACTCAAATCCCCCCACCCCTCAATCAGATCTCCCCCTCTGTTCAAACTTTCTTCTTAAACTGAATCTGATAAGTCGATCAGTTACCTGCAGTTGGAGAGGTGGATTTTGGTCGATGATCCAGGCTGCTGTCAGAGAGGGAGGTCCTGGTCTCTGTGCTGGTCCCTGCTGGTCCATGGTGAGTCATACTGCCGGGGCTGCCTGGTCTGCTGATGGCCTTTGCGCCTGAGTTGCACACTTTTACCTCATCCGCAGGCAGACCCCTCTTAGACAGGAAGGGGGAGCACTGCTGCTCCTTAGGGCTGAATGTCTGCTGGTCCACAGGCAGACCTGGGGTCATGATCTGCCAGCCGGGGAAGCTGCTGCTGTGTGTGTCTCTGTTAGACAAGACTTTCCGCAGGTACTCCACACCGGTGGAGCTCTGTGCATGCTGAGGAGGATTTAAACCCAGCAATGAGGAGCTCTGTGTCTCTGTCAGACCCGGACCTGAGGAGATCGTCCTCCCCAACATCCCCCTGACCTTCATGTTGATGCCGATAGGAGCAAACATCCTCTCGACCATCTCACCTGTGAGGAACCTGTTGTGGATGTGGGAGACGTACTGGGAGTAGACGTTGGTCCGGTGATCTGGGGTCAGGTGACTCAGGTTCACAGTGGGCTCGTGTTCAGAGGGGACTGTTCGCTTTGCAGCCAGCTTATTGAGGTGCACCTTCATGTGGTTCTTGAGGAACCAGGGCTCTTTAAATCGTCGACTGCAGATCTGACAACAGTGCTCAAAGGAGTCCTTGTGTTTCCGCATGTGACCCTTCAGAAACCAGGCCTGGCTGAAGGTCTGCCCGCACACCTCACAGGGGAACTCACCCATAGGCTTCTTCTTGTCTGCCCCTGTTATCGTAGGCTTCTGACCTGGTCCTGACTCAGCAGTTATGTGTGTGGTCTCAACATGGCTGATCAGCTCCTCCTCCTGGGAGGCAGCAAACTCACACAGGGTGCATTTGTACGGTTTGTGCAGGATCCTGATGTGACGTTCCAGCTCCTGTTGCTTCCTGAACTTGCCCTTACAGAAGGAGCAGCGGTATCCGTTGGGTTGGGGCAAGACGGGGTCATCAGGGAGGGTGGTCGCCATTGGAGATGATGACGTATGAGGCTGTGTCTCTGCAGCAGAGGGAGCTGTGAAGTGGGGCTGTGCTGAGAGCATGTGTGCAAGCTGAAGCTGGCTCACTGGCGGTGTTAGCTGGTTAACACCACTTCGAGTCTGCCTGTCCCTCAGGATCGCCCTCTCCTCAAGCTCATGAAGCAGCCTGTTCTCCTCCCGAACTCGCCCTCTGCCTTTACCTAGAATGCCTTGCTTGTGAGTGCGGAGGTGTATCTTGAGGTTGCCTTTCTGTGCAGCCCTGTGGTCGCAGTACGGACACTTAAAGGGCTTCTCCCCGGTGTGCGTGCGCATGTGCAGAGAGAGGATGCTGTTAAAGCGGAAGCGCTTCCCACACAGCGGGCAGGGGTACTTCCTGTTCTTGCGGTTGTCGTCCTGGGCAGCATTTACATGGGGGATCATGCTTGGATTGGTGACTCTCAAGAATTGGGAGAGCTCTGCCCTCCCGTTCATACTGCTTAGAACCTGTGCGTCCATTATTTGATTGGCCAGAAGCGCCATCTGGCTCCTGATTGTGTGGGTGGGTGGACGGGGTAGTGAAGCTGTCCTATCAGGACCGGGCTGATGTTGTACAGTATGGTGGTCAGGGGCAAGCAGTGAACTGTGAGCTGACTGTTTGCTCTTATTCAGTTCAAACAGGATGCAGACTCATGCTGCTCACATCAAATATCTGTTGGTTGAAGCTCAGACCTAAAAAGGAAACAAAACAGGCATTAAGTGCTTCAGATTCTGAAGAAACAAAGACATTATACAAAGACAGAGAGGAAGCCCAAAGCCTCAGAGAACTTCAATAAAATGTGAGTGTAGTTACAATCTGTCATGAGTAAATCTGTGCTTCTGCAGCTCAATGATGCCGGTAATGTACCACAAATAGGTCAGGAAGCAGAGCCGAGCCAGCTGCGACTCTCCTCATCCTGTGTGAAGCTAACCTGTGGTTTCAGATTATTGTTGGAGACTGTTAAAATGCTGATTAAGTTTAACCGCAAAGGCTTCCTCAACAAATGTCTCATCTTTACTCAGTTGAAAATCATTGTCTTGATCTCATTTTTGTTCTGACACACAATACTAAAGCAGCACAAACATCAAAGAGCGTCTGCTTCCACTCGGCCTTCCTTTGCATTTCACAAATCATGAAACGCTTTTTAAAAAAAAAGATTAAAGTGAAAGAGTTTTCATCAGGTCTGATGCATATTTAAATAAAACCCTTACCTGAATAATTATGTCACAGGAGCACTAAGGGAAATAAACAACTTGATGATGCAAAAATGCAAAATTAAAGGAAGAATATTTAAAGAGACGATGAAATATGCTTCACTTCTCTCCTGCTCAGCTCCCCGCTCTCTCATTGAACTGCAACAGCAAAACAAAGCTTCAGATTCACACAGTGCCACAATGGTAGAGGTCACATAAGCGAGCCCTGCACGGCTCTGCTGCATCACCAAAGGGCACAGAACAAAGCCTGCACTGTCCACGCTGAATTAACACAGGCTTACATCATCCTGGACTGCAACCTCAGTCAGTCATGAAAATGATGTACACAAACCCACACAGATAGATAGCAGGCAGCAGGCTGGGCTCTGCATCAGACCAGGGATCAGGGTACACATGTGGCCCCCGTCTAATCACGTCAGAGAGAAAGAGACCCCAGTATCACAATCCACCACATGGTCCTGCCTTGTAATCATGAAGACTCAGGTCAGACCCTCACACATCATCTCACACACAATCACACACATTCACTGTCAAGGATTATTTTGAAGTGCTTTAAAATGAGACCCAGGACTGTAAACGTCTGGTATAGCTGAACCCCCTGAGGTGTGTTTTCTTACCTCCTGTTTATCATGTCCATCAACACATGCACTGATTAAAAAATAAGCTGTGTGTTTTTAAACCTTTCAGAGGTTCGGGTTCAGATCCTGATGAATATCAGGACAGAGAGCTCAACAATCTGCTCACAGACACAGGAAACGGGTTCATACTGTCTAAGAAGAGTGTGTCTGCTAATCCACAGGCTGAGCTGGCTGCTTCAAGACAAGATGCTTTAAAAAATAGGGAAGCTGTGGTTCCTTTATGTTCTAGCAGTGTCAAATACTGGACTCTGATTGGAAAAAACTCTGTCTGTCCGCCTATCCATCAGCCTGTCCATCCATCCGTCCGTTTTTCCATTTGTCTGTCCGTCTGTCTGTCCACTCACCCCAATATGTCTGTCTTTCTGTCAGTCCACTCGTCTGCTCATTCCTCCCTCCGTCTGTCTGTCTATATTTCTGTCTGCTCGTCTGTCCTTCCATCTGTCTGTCTGTCTGTTTGTTCATCCGTCTACTGGTCTGTTTGTCCTTCCATCTGTCATGCTGTCCACTTGTCAATCCCTCCGTCTAGCCCTTCATCTGTTGGCTGGTCTATCTGTCTGTCTGTCTGTCCGCTCGTTTGTCCCTCCCTCAGTCTGTCTGTCTGCCTGTCCATCCCCCTGTCTGTCTTTCTGTCCGTCTGTCTGACTCTCCACCTCCCCATCTGTCCGTCTGTCTGTTGGTCTGTCCGTCTGTCTGCTTGTCTGTCCTACCTTCAGTCTGTCTGTCTGCTCGTCTGTCCTACCTTCAGTCTGTCTGTCTGCTTGTAAGTCACTCTATCTCTCTGTCTGTGCACTTGTCCATCCCTCTGCCTGTCTGTCTGTCTGTCTGTCTGTCTGTCTGTCTGTCTGTTGTCTTTCTGTTTGTCTGCTTGTCCATTCCCATGGCTGTCTGTTCTCTTATTAGTCCAACTGCCTTTCAGTCTGTTTGTTCGCTTGTCCATCCCTTTGTCTGTCTGTCTGTCTGTGTACTCATCTACCCCCTCCCTCTATCCCTTCATCCGTCTGTTTGTCTGTCTGTTGGTCGGTCTATCTGTCTGTCTGTTAGCTCTTTCATCCCTCTATCTGTCCATCTTTTGGTCTGTCTGTCCACTTGTCCATCCCTCTTGATGTCTGTCTGTCTGCCTTTCTGCTTGTCCATCCCTCCATCACTCTGTCTGTCCACTTGCCTATCCCCTGGTCCATCTGTCTATCTGTTCCTCCATTTGTCCCTCTGTCTTTCTGACTGTTTGTACAGAAAGCTTGTCTGTCTGTGCGCATGTCCATCTCCTGGTTTGTGACTGTTTGTCTGTCTGTCTGTCCCTCCATCTGTGTTTCTGTCTGCTCATCTGTCCCTCCTTCTGTCTGTCTGTCTATCTGTCCGTCTGCTTGTTTGTCACTCCATCTGTAAGTCTGTCCACTTATCCATCCCTCCATCTGTCTGTCTGTATTGCGGACTGTTTGTACGTCTGTCTGTCTGTGCGCTTGTCCTAGTTTGTTGGGTCTGTCGGTCTGTCCGCACGCCCACTGGTCCGCGTGTCCGTCCCTCTGTCTGTCTGTTTGCCAGTTTGTCTATCTACCCGTCTGTCTGTCAGTCTGTTTGCTTGGTTATCCCCCGTCTGTCTGTCTGTCTGTCTGTCTGTCTGTCTGTCTGTCTGTCTGTCTGTCAGTCTGTCTGTCCGTCTGTCTGTCTGTTTGTCTGTCTGTCTGTCTGTCTGCCTGCCTGTCTGTCTTGGTTATTTCCCATTTTCTCTCTTGCCCTCTCCCTTTCTCTCTCTCTCTCTCTCTCTCTCTCTCTCTCTCTCTCTCTCTCTCTCTCTCTCTCTCTCTCCCTCTCTCTCTCTCTCTCTCTCTCTGTCTTTCAGGTGTCGGTCTAACATGAGTCTGGTTCTGTCTGTTCTGCCCAGGTCTCTGTTTTAAGAGGTCTAGATGTGTTAATGTTTTAGGAAAGTGTCCTGATTCGATGCTATATATTAAAGACTGATTGATTGCTGCTGTAGAAGGCCTGCTGCTGTTGACCTCCCAGACTCCAGCTGCTACAACCAGGGATGTTATTGTTAAGATTTTATTGTTGCCAATGCCTTTATTGATTCCTTTATCATTTTCTCCTGTGAATTTTCTCTGTACAAAGGTAACTTTACAAGTTTTCTGGGTCAGCAACACTTTTTTTAAAAAGTTTATAAGTAAATAATTATGATACAAGTAACTAGATTTGGATATCTCTGGACATAAAGAAATAAAATTTATTAAAACAGCACGTCACCTGACGTTGATGTACTGTTTTGTTAAATGTCATTGACTGAAGTAGGCCATCTAGTGTCTTGGAGTGGTTATAGCAATGCTTTGAGTCAAAGTTATTCATTACCTTTTCTTTTTTTCTTCCTGTTTGAAACATTTTCCTGTGAGTATTTTGACGTTTGGAGTTCTCATTGTTGTTTAGAGACAAACTGTGATTTGTTTGTTGAACAGGAATCTCCAGTGAAAGAGTAATGTACACTCCTTTGTGCATTCAGTTCTTCAGTCAAACTTCAAGAAAAAAATCCTGAATCAGAGTTTTCATGGATTATCTATCTGCTAAGCAAAGACAGCTGGGGTGATGAAAGGTCTTGCCATACTGGCATAATGTAAAGATCATCAATCTCTCCCCCAAAACGGTCAGGCTCGGGTCCAGGTCCAGACCTGTTCATGTTTTTCTAAGGCTTATTTTGAAAACATTTGTGATTTGGTGCTGACTGTGACTGATTTATAACAACAGTGGCTATTTCTCTCTCAGGACAACCTGATCACGCATCATATCAATTGATCCACAGAAAGTAGTCTGTCTCTGAACCCCTGTGGCTGTGACAGTATCACTGTTTAGGGCCATGAAGTACTGCTGGGATTTCAAGAAGATCACTGACTCAGCTGACCTGAATTCTTCAAGCACATCAGTTCAAGGCTTTAGAAGGCCCAGCCTGGACAGAGATAATGCTGTGATTATTTCTTTCATTGATTTATTTTAACAAGCACTTGACACCCTAATTTAGATTCCTTTCATTTTGTGATATAATCCAAAAAGACAACATGTGTCCTGTCATCCTTGGGACCAACAGGAACAGCCTTCAAAGTAAAAGGTCTGTGACAGTGTCAGCGCCACCTGCTGCTGCTGCTGAGGATGACCAACAGCAGTCAGTTAGGACGGTGTTCTCAGAGGCTCACAGACAGAGAGTCGGTGTGAGCAGCATGTCGCTCTGAATCAGTGCACAGATCGGAGTCTGACCTAATCATACCTGACAGGGAGAAAGAGAGCCAACCATATTAGCATACACTGGATCCACTTCATATCTTCTAAAGTGGTATTTCTCTGATTAGCTAAGCAAAGCAAGGAGGTAGAAGCCTTTACCTGTGTGTGTGTGTGTGTGTGTGTGTGTGTGTGTGTGTGTGTGTGTGTGTGTGTGTGTGTGTGTGTGTGTGTGTGTGTGTGTGTGTGTGTGTGTGTGTGAGCAGTGTGTGAGCGTGTAGTGTGTGTGTGTGTGTGTGTGTGTGTGTGTGTGTGTGTGTGTGTGTGTGTGTGTGTGTATGTATGAATAGTTGGAGATGGGAACAGCATGCAGGGCCATCAGGTGTTTTCTCTGTCAGACTGGATTAAGCTCTTTTGCTGCAGATTGAGAGAGAGCTTGATTGTTATCAAGCTTTGTGTCACAATAGCAGCTCTTAGGTGTGGCCGTGCATAGATGAACAAGGAGCAGGTGTGATTTAGCAGAAGGCAATAAAAAGAAAGAAATATGTCAGCTACGCAGTAAGAGCAGCAAGAGGAGCTGGATGATTCCAGATCAGACAAAAGCCCACACTGTTACAGTTATTCCACCGCAGACAGGCTAAAGATTCTGCGTCTCTGCATCTAATCAGAGCAGCCCAATCTTTTTATGTTGTGTTGTAGCATTTTGTCAGCAAGGATGGATGGGCAATATTGTAAATCCATAAAGAGGTGACACTGTAGTGAAACACGCAACTAAAATTTATAGATCAGTAGTGCATATTTCATATTTCTTTTTAAGAGCAGTTAAGCATTAATAATTTATGTGGATGGTGGAGCTGAAAGCTACAATGAAAGCACCACAAACATTTACATAAGCCTGCACCCAACAGCTACAGAAGCCCAGCCAGTGTAGTCTGATATGAGATGAGATCTACAGCCAGGAGAGGAGGGAAATTACCAGAAAGTCTTTAAATCAACGACAGACTAATGCAAAACATGCCTACGGCACACATTCAACAGATCATTTCAAAGGCTGGAATCAAGATGTCAGAGATTTTCACTGATCCAGGGTGAACTGGTGGATCTGTGCTCCGGTCAGGCTCGGAATATACAACCACTGTATTCATACAGATAAAGCTGCAGTGATCATCAAATACATCAAAGAGCATATCCAGTAGCTCACTGTGACAGAGTACTGGTGTACACTTTAATAATCTCATGCCATGCTACACATCTCTGTTCATGTCCCACACTCTCAGGGACATACCTCAGTCTACGTCCAAATCACCAAACCAGAGATCATGACTTCCCAGATTCCTGGGATTCCCAGTCTGCAGATAACAACCCTTTTATTCATTATTACAGAGCGCTGTTAAATGCAGACTGTAGCAGCCCTACTCCACGCCCCCTGTGCCTCACTTCACCCACACGCCCACCCACCAAACCAGCAGCCAGCCACCCCGCAGACTGCCCTGTCAGAGGATGAACAAGGAAGGGGCAGTGGTAGCACAGCTGCCCACCATGACCTGTACAAAGGATAGCACCCATATACTTTCTGACAGGCAGATTAATGAAACCCTATAGGAGCTTCTCTGTAGGCCCCCCAAAAGCCTGACGGAGACAGAATAGTCTAACCAGCACCATTCATTACTGCAGGAGCATGGAGCACAGAAAGAGCACACACAGCACTGACAAACCGGCTCCTTGTGAGTAATAGCTAAAGAACTTATAAAGGAATACATGCACATTTGTTGTGGATGCAGTAAATCTATGCCACTCCTTTCACAACTATCAAAAAGTCTGGCTCCTGCCCCGCAAAAATAAATCTGCCGTTCATGTGGCGCAGCGGTGACGTGTGGTTTTTTGAGAGTCAGCTAATCCACATGTTTAGTGAAAAGAGGCTTGGGTTGGTTTTGTTTGTGTCATTCAGGGATGCAGATAGCTGCTGCTGAAAGCAAAGGAAGAAGTATGAGTTCATCTGACAACAGCCTTTAAACAAGCAGCACGTAAAGAGGTGATCAACTGTGTTTGTACCTGTGTGTCTGAAGAAAAAAGTCTTTTTCCACAAAGATGGCATGAGTGTGAGAGTGTGTGAGAGAGTGTTTGGTAAGACATAACCGTATCACTGTTTGTATGTGTGTGTGTGTGATGAAGAAATTCTTCCTCCATACAGTGTGCTGATAGAGAAATGAACTGTTCAGACCCAGGCTGTTAACACGTTAGTCTCAGCTGAAAGTATTGGCCTTTTGAATGGTTGTGTGTGTGGTTTTTGGTGTTTCTGGAGCCAGCCTTGAGCGTACACTAGAGGAACTGCAGTTTTTTGCACTTTTACAAAGGCTTTGAATTTTAGATTGGGGCTGTGGCTTGATCCAAATCTGACTCAGTCTACAGAGAGAAAATAAGTGGAGCCAAGGTGGGCCCAAAGTCCTCTGTTAAACAGTCAGTCAGTTCGGCCATGTCTATAACCATGCAAATTTATGCAAAACCCTTGGCCTTAGGGGCACAGATGAACCAGCAGTCTAGGTCGTACAAGGTTCACCCTTGAGCCAGTGGCCCAGGCTCCACTTCAGCCTGTGGCTGTAAGTCATTCCCCACTTTTAGATCAAAACAGAAAACATACCCTGACTGTCTGCACTGTGCTTTTAGACAGAAGACGCTGAAGTGTAAAAGCAATTTTACAGATGAAGTGCAGAAAACGTTCCCCTCTTTTCGTTGTGGTTGTGACTGGTGGGAAGCTCTGTGAACTGTCCATAAAGCTGGCACCTATGTGTCAGCGGATTTAAGTCAGGCTTTAAATCTTAGTTAAGTCTAACCAAGATTTTAAAGTATTATTCATATTTTTGCACAAGACAAAGAAATTTAAGCAATGTCTACCTCTCTTCTTTTTCTTTGAGCACGCAGTGAGGCATTATTTGTGTTACATCATATAAAGATTCCCAACCATGGACTGTAAAAAAAATGGCAGATGTATCACTCAGCTCAGCTCAGCTCTTAGAGGTTGCCACAAAAACTGCTCCCCCTGGTGGCTGACTGCAGTAAAAGGTCAAAAACTCTGTTTCCCCTCTGGTATTCCAGATGGGCTGTGGTCAAACTTTAAAACATAAAAACACTGAATGTGTTTAAATGTTTCTCACATCTGTATGCTGTGGTGATATGACGGTATTATTCGGCTGGGTTGTGTCCCAGTCCTCTTTTTTCTGAAAAGTTTCTTTTTCGTTAGTTATTAGTGGATAAAAACGGGGTTTCACCTCATGTTTAACAATGATTGACAGTTGACATTTTTGTGTATTTTGTTGGGGGATTTTAAAATATGTCAGGAGGGAGAGACGAGAATAGATTACACCCTAGAAAAAAAAATATATATTTTCGTCACCTGCCTCCACTCAAATTCTCTCAGAGTTCCTCATTGTCTCTCCTGCACAGACTCTGACAGCACAATAGTGGTGCCTGTGACAGGGGTATTATGACTTAAAAACCGTACAACAGTAAAAGGCGGGGCCACACTGTCCAGAAGTTAGGAACCACTGTTTAAAATAAGTGTTTGGTTCAATGAGCCATTTTGTTGTCTTTGAGTCTCTTACCCCTAAAGTCCACAGATGCTGCGAGGCGCATGCTCTCACAGGCTCTCGTATGAATAGCGATATCACACGATCACCATACACTCCCATAATTTTTTATATGTCAGTCCACACCTTGTCCTTTCTGCCTGTATCCTTATAAAAAGGATGTTTGAAATCATACAGAATGTTGAACTTCTCCACTTCCAAGATCAGCTTCTCTTCATCGGTCTGGGACCCTCTGACCGACTGTTTACCTGATGCATGTGCCTCCAGATGTGACGTATTTATAACATATGGGGGGAATTCACGTTCAAGAGTTTGTGCATTGTGTTTAATTTGGAATCTTCCAGGTACTTTACACAGTGACTTCCTGTCTAGTGCGTTCTTATCGACAGTGAATTTACAAGGTTTGGAAGCGGCCGCAGAAAATAGACCTGAAGCGTATTTCTCGCGCCTGGGCGCTTTGCCGTGGAATTTGCCTGATAGATAATAATGTAATCTAAGTGCTCCACAAGGGCGCGACGCTGCGCTGCGCGTGCGGTGGAATTTAGGGGTTAGTCTCTTAAGGTATTTTTGTTGTACTTCCAAGAAGCCTGGGGGCCCTTGTTTTGGGTTTTCAGAATATGATCACACAGCTTTAACCCTGCTGCCATGCTCAGGTACAATTTACTTCTTCTTTTTGGCACGCTTCAGAGAGGTGGGCTTCAGCACAGTACTCTTCATGCACAAGCACCAGCCCAGGAATACAACACGGGCAGGACGTATGACCACTGTGGCCGCTCCTCTAGACAACCATTTTAAACAGCAGCGGGGTGTTAGAGGGCTGTGTCAGACGTAAAAAGACTTAACATAAACCAAAAATTCTCTAAAACTTGGGCATGGTATGGTTCAGATGTGCTTTGAAAGCTTTGCATCCAAGTGTAGTGTGGAAATACTTAAATGATGATGTTTTTGAGTGAAATACCAAATAGAATAACAGAAAAAAAGACAACAAAGTTAGCACTAGCTTTCTAAACACTTGCCATTACTTCTTTTACTACAGACCTTGTCAATGATGTTACAACCTAGTGTAATTTTCAATGTCACAATTCATAAACTCAAGATTCAGAAAAATCCAATTTACGATGTTGTGACCACAATTACAGAGTGTTTATGTGATCACAGTAGGGCTAGGCGAAATGGCCTAAAAATAAAATCTCTGATTTTTTCACAAAAAATTTGATTTTTCAATTTTTTTTTACTATTTTTTTTTCCTTTTAAAGAAAAACAATAAGTACAAATGACAGAGAAAACTCAAAACCAGTCTTGTTTTAATTTAGTCAAAAACTTAATAAAAGTAACGTATTTTCCGCACTATAAGGCGCACCTAAAAGCCTTCAGTTTTCTCAAAAGCCGACAGTGCACCTTATAATCCGCCTTATATATACCCCTACCATAGTTAGGGGGCGTCGCCGGAGGAACAGCGGTAAGCAGTAAGAACCCGTAAAATGGAATTCTGCCAAGTGCTAGCATCAGCTCATAGGCTGGCCCGGGCGTCTTCTCTTGTTTACTGTTAGAGCAATACAGCGCCCCCCCCAAAAGGTCTGGCATGTGAAATGATCTCTGGAAACCACTTTTGTGGACGGCAGAAACGGCTTTGTCTTTACAGCGCACTTTTTTTGAAAACGGCACAGAAAATAGTTGGATAGGAAAATGTGCGGCTCCGTGTGGATGTAGCCTGAGTTTGACTGCCTTATCTGACTGTTTTGTTGACATTCCCTTTGGCGCAGCTTTATCTAGTGGATGCATAACGCAACCCCAGCCACTACTATAGCTTCTACTCTATGCGCCTTATAATGCGATACGCCCTATATATGAAAACAGTTTTCAAATAGGCTATTCAGTGAAGGTGCGCCCTATACTCCGAAGCGCCTTGTAGTGCGGAAAATGCGGTAACCTCTATTTGACTCTTGGAATTGAATTTTCAGCTTTTCTTCTGTTTCAGTAACTTCACTTTGTAGTTTTAAAGGAGGCAGACTTATTTACATTCACATTGAAAGCTGCACCATTTTGTACATTTTGAATTTAAAAATACTGCCAGGAAAAGCGTGTACAGTACTGTTTCAGTGCACTACAACACTATTCAGTTATATTCTACTTTTGAATGATTAAAAAAAACACTTTGTTTCTGTTTAGTTTTATTTTTTAAGGCTATAGCCTCTTTATCCTTTAAGTTTAATACAAAAAATAAGTAAAAAATAAATGCTATTTATTCAAGTGCGGGCTCACAAATGTCATGCCTCCCTGCATAAGTCAGTGCCCTGGTTGGGGGCACCCCAGTCTAAAAAGTCTGGTCCGCCCCTGCTTGACAGAGCGCACCTCGATGCTGGTTCGTTATGTTGCTCTGCTCGTCAGCGGATGGATTACTGCTGAATGGAGGATTTAGTTGGTGGAACAGCGGGACTTGCTGGGAAAGACAGAACTCGGCTTCCCCCCAGGTAAAAGTTTAACAACTTCTCAGTCATGTCTGTCCAGGCAGCGCTGCTCTGTTCGATGGCCTATCGTTGTCCTGTCTCCCTCCCCGCAGTCTGCTATCACATATCATGATCCATCCAAATCACCATAAGAGGGGATTTTCTTCAGTAAAGTGGGGATGTTCTGAGAAAAAATAATGTATACTTCTTTACTATCTAAATCTCAAAATGATCAGAGTATTAACTTTGAAGAGCAGCAGGTTTTACGCGCCTCAGTCACATTATTAATAATCTGCAGGTGAACACGAAAGGGTCCCGGCGTTGGAAATGTTTGAGTCAAAGATCTTTATCAAACTCCTGAAAGGTGACTGATAGAAAACAGAGGATTGGAGGAAAGGGATTTGAACGTTTACTGACGACAGGTCTAGATTATATTAACTTCTTTGGCCTGTTGATACAGACTATAAGGAACATGTGTCCGTCAAGGTGCTGGGTCTCAAAGATGCACACGAACATTTTTATGACATTTAGGTTTCTGTTGTTTTGATAGTGAACTGTTAAAGCATGCTGCACACACGCGGAGTCAGTGCTTGCCGTGGTATAGAAGGTGCACAATAGCGGGGGAGAAAAAAGTCGAATTTTTCATTTTTTAAATCGTCCACAAGGAAAAATTCAAATTATTCAATATAATCAATGTATCGCCCAGGCCTAGATCTCGGTAAACATGACCCCATTTAAAGGTACGGATGCCCCAATGCCGATACCTGGGCTTTAGGTATCAACCAATATTTATACCAATCTGACACCTGTATTAAATAATAACCCGAATTCAGGATGACCCACTGTGGGATGAGACTAGTCAGTTTCGGGTAATAGACAAAAAGTGAGTATATGGAATTACTGAAGTTGATATTTATTTAAACTATAAAATATGTAAATGTTTAGTAGCAGTTTGATTTTAAAAAAAAGCTTTAGAATAGGGCTGCAACGATGAATAGATAAAATTGATAAAAAAACCGATTTAATAAAGCATCAACAACCATTTTCCATAATCAATGCTTGTCTTTGGTTTATTTGTCTTCTTCCTTTTTGTCGTATTATTTAGTGGTTGGCAACTGGCTGAAGGTACATCACCAGCTACTTGACTGGACTGTAGATTACCTGGGCTGCGGGGCTGCATGCGTCACATGTAAACAGATCAGCGTGGCAGAGGGGAAGCCGAGCCGGCAGGTGAGGGAAACAAGTAACATGTAAATAATGGCAGAGCTGGAGAAAGCCGTTTGTCTATAATATTCCAGAGTTTGAGAGTATTTCACACTGAGTAAAAGCACACAGCATGTTAATTGACAAATTTTCAAAAATGACCTCCCATGGCATGGCAGTACAACTGTGATGACCCGCAGGGCAGTTGCTAGGAGTTCTGGGCCCCCTGAAAGAATATTGGTGTGGGCCCTTCTGCCCCATTCATTACAACCTTCAATCTTCCTGTTTTTCAGTGCTCTTGACGGTGTGCAATTTATTACTCAGTAATATGTGATGTGACTCCTGATGTCTCCCACAAGGAACAGGATGTAATCCTGTTGAGATATGTTGTTCAGAAGGAGAATGATCAGTGGGATGTAACTGAACGTTTCTTGCAGTTTGAAGAACTCAGAGGCAAGACTGGCCATGAAATATCAGAGATGATACTGAAGACATTAGAGGAGCACCACATTGACATTGCAGATTGCAGAGGACAGGGCTTTGACAATGGCTCGAGCATGTCAGGAAAAGTTGAAGGGGTCCAGGCTGAAATAAGGAAAATAAATCCACTAATAAACCAAAATAGGCAACCAGTGTCTACGTCACGCACCAGCATCATTAGACTGCTGGGGGGGAGCGTCTGTGGGGTCAAATTCCGGTGATTCTGGAGCAGCAGAGCATACAGGTTTATTGTTCCATTGTGTATATTACATTAAATAAACATTAAATATTATGTTTCATGGAAAACCTGATGCAGAACTAACCTATTCATGGAAAACATCCAAATGGGCTTCTTAGTACCATAGCTCTAAGTGGACAGCTTCACTTTCCCAGACAAAAAATATTTTTAAACAATTCAAAAGTCAGTGTTAACTGTCCAAAATTCTAAATAGTCTTTTTTCTATGTTGCTGTCAGCTATTATGTTGTTGTTTCATGCTGCTATGAAAACAAACAAACAACAACAAAACTTTGAACATTCATTTTTTTGTATTGAGTCTACTCAAATGTCCAACTAATAACACATTTACAACACTGCATTGAACACATCGTGGTAATGTAACTGACCTTTGTCGGATGCTCATAATTACTGAGCAGATCCTGAATGCATCATAATACAATTCAATGCAGCCTCTGAGTGGGCGCGTACTGGAGCACTGTCCGACAATATGGGTGAAACACACAGTTACTGCAGTAGTCTCTGAAATAGTAATAATTAGGAACTGGTAACTTTTTTTTATTGAGCTGACGACTTGTCCAGAGTGTAGCTCGGCCAGATGACAGCTAACGTGGGCTCCAGCCTGCGCTCTTTAAAGGTAAGCTAATGTTGCAGACATTAAACGAATGAACAAGTAGGCAGTGTTTCAGCCGCCTTCTGTAGTTTTACTCTCACCATTCTTAGAAAAAAAGCTTTTCATGTCCTGGGCCCCTGCTCTGCTGCTTCTACTCCTGGACTCCTTTCAGCTCTTTTTTAGTGACCAGACTTGTGTTTTTTGGGGGCCATCCGAGCCCTGCTGGGGTTTGCTCGCGCTCACTAACTTTCGCTGAAGAAGAACAAATCTTGGTGTGGACCAAACCATTTTTTAAGAAGGGGCAAAGGCGGTTATTGAAATGATTAAAATTAGAAAATTGTATGCCTTGTGGCTTTGTTTTAATTCGGATTCATTGGTATGAATATATATTATTTCAGTGTATGTATGATAATTTGTCATAGAAGCTACTGGGGGCTGTGTGTGGGCCCTAGAGGACTGTGGGTCCTTATAATCATCGTAACCTTAACCCCCTATACGACGCCGCTGATGACCCGGCACTTAAGATGCAAACATGTTGGGCTCATTGATGACAAGCCAGGAAGCTCAACAGGGAGGTGAGGAGCTACAAAATCCCACATATACTTCTTTTCTATGTCATGAAACGCATGGTGTGTCTTTTAGGACACTTTTTTCTTTTTCTTGTCACCCCATTTAAAAACCACAAGGAGTCCATTCAAACAACGTTAGCATTAGCGTTAGCTGCTACAGATAGTGGTAGTGCAGAGGGGGTGTACTGTTTGACCTGCAGGTGAACAGATTGAGGACTAAGGACGCGGTCACACTGGCCAATCTTGCCGTGCCTAAGCTCGCTTCAGCCATAAAGCATGTTTGGAATGGCCAGTGTGACCGCAACTGTGCCGTGCTCAAGCACGATTCGCTTCCGTGCTTCGGCACGCTTCAGAGAGGTGGGCTTCGGCACAGTTTACTTCATGCACGAGCACAAGCACGCGGACAGTGCGTGCAATTCATTACGTATAATCACAGCGAGTGCATCTCTCGACAGTCATTTTAAACAAAGCGGGGGTGTGAGAGGGGTGTGAGAGGGCTGTGTCAGGCGAAAACGACTTAATATAAGTCAAAAAGTCTCTAAAGTTGTAGCAGTGCTCTCTGTGTCTCATTGTGCTGACTCTGATGAGATCGCCCTTCATGTAAACAGACGCTTCACAATGACGAAGGCGGGCTGTGCACGTGTCTGATACCCGCTAAAGTCTGGTTCATATTGGGGTAGTGTGACCGTCGGCCATACTATACAGCTGGGGAACAGCGCTGCAGGGGGGCAATAGTGCTTAGGCACGGCGTTTTGGTTGGCAAGTGTGACCGCACTCTTATTTCTATACATCTGCCTTTTTGGCCCACTGATTTCTATAATAATCTGATGACATTACATTATATTTTCTATTATTTTGCCCATACTATTGATTCTCTAAGTGACGATACATTCATGTTTTTTAGGGGTGGGGGAGAAAACCAATTTATAAGGATTTTTTGTTCGACAATATCAAAATCAGGATTCAGAAAATTCTTCTTTTTTTTACCGAATTCAAATTCTTCATTTCAGTCTTTGTTTATTAACTGGATTGGATAAAAGTTACCACTTTTCTCCAGCAGAGGGTGAAATATTTCTCTTTGACTCATATGATGTGTATTTTATGGGAAAATATGGCTCCTGATATAGTCTGTAGACATTTTCATCATTAGTTCACTCATTTTTATGGTCTAGTGTTAAAAAAGCAAATTAAAAATCAATCGCAAAAAATGTAAATATCAAAGAATCACATTTTAAATTGAATTGGCACCCAAAAAATCGTAATAGGATCAAATCGCAATAGTAGCATATCGTTCCAGCCCTAATGTCATTCGTGTTCTTTTTTTTTCTTAATTCATCGATTAATTATAAACATGATCATGAGAGTAATCGATTACTAAAATAATTGTTAGTTGCTGCCCTACTTTAGAATGTACAGAAATGATCATTCAACTGTCAGATTTCACACATGCAGACTGGTGATGCAGCGAAAAAAGGAAGTGCATCAAAGGAAACACTCCAAATCAAGTATCCGAGGGTGCCGGTAAAACAAGGCGGGTTGCCTGGATCAGTTCCTTACCACTGAAATCTAACCCAGCTTTGAGGGGCTGGATAAGGCCAATACCCGATACCAGGATCAGGATCAGTGTATCTCTATTTGAAGGCACCATTCCTCTGTTTGAAGACCTCACCATTTAAGCCATAAACAGCCTTGGAGTTGGGGTCACTTTCTCATAAGTGATAAAACAGCTACAATTAGTCAGTAAGAGCTGTGCAGTAAGGAAGTTTTTTTCTGCTTATGTTGTTGCAGGTAAACTTATCAGTTATGGGTTTGTAATGCAAGTGTTCAGATGACCAGTTATTTAGGTAACAAGTGGTGATGACCTGACATTCTCTTCATGTCCTCCTCTTCACTTCATCCCGCTAATAAACAAACAGCTGGCCTAATGCGGTCACCTCTGGCTCCTAAAAACTGCCAGATGCTGAACTCATGGCTTCTTTAACACAGTCCAGGCACCAACGGGCCATGTCAGAGCTGCTGCATGCATTGTTTATACAGGCCGTGGGTGTGTGTGTGTGTGTGTGTGTGTGTGTGTGTGTGTGTGTGTGCGTGTGCACGTGTGTGTGTGTGTGTGTGTGTGTGTGTGTTTTAGACAAACTCAGCATTCATGAGCCTTCTCTGATGCTTTCAATGGTGCACACACACACACACACACACACTCAGAAATCTAAACACTGTGTTCTCAACTCATCCTCATCATGCACATGCAAAGACAGCAGGTCTCACATACCTCCCAATCTAACACACACACAGACGAACACACACACTTGTACACACACACACACACACACACACACACATGCATATGGAATGTATTTTAAATCACTAATGTGTAAACAGTTGCTCTTGTTTGCACAGACCACCTGTTCTTTCTGGACACAAACAAAGCTTTGGCGTACGGCAGGGTGTGTTAACAGTGTGGGGTGCGTAGGGGATGCCTTGCACAAGAGAAGCCGGTCCACATGGTGCAGGCTGCATCAGATGGTTGGGCCCTGCAGGGCAGCAGCTAGCTCCAACAGAGCTCACACAGATCTCCAAGAAAGAAGCTCCTTTTGTCTGCGACACACTGACATGTTTCGCTTTTCTTGAAAAGTACAACTTCCTGTGGTGAGAGAAGAGCCCCGTCACCAATCCGAACCCTACATCATTCAAAGAGACAGGATAATTCAGTTTCAAGCCTCACTTGTCTTCTGCTCTGCTTAATGTTTGTAAAACCCCATAGAGATGGATAAAACAGGGTTAAATACAGTATCTGCTTTCAGTTTGGTAAAACACTCAGAGGCACTAAAAGAAAAGTCATTAAACGAGTCATCACAAAATCACAGCAAGGGTCTGGTAATGCCACTTACAGTATCTCATTAAGCTATGGCATGGACGGGAAAAAACTGACAAACAAAGAGCATAATCCAAGGCACATTAACTGGGCTGATAATTCAATCAGCTCTCATTTGGCAGCCATTTTGCCCTTGTGATGGTCTTTTTTTCAGCCACAACAGCAGAGCACAGACCCCTCATGAAGTCTCTCTCTCTCTCTCTCTCTCTCTCTCTCTCTCTCTCTCTCTCGCACACACACACACACACACATATACACACACACACAACAACATATATATTCCTCCTCTCTCTCTCTCTCTCTCTCTCTCTCTCTCTCTCTCGCATGCTCTCTAAAACAACAAAACATCCACCATTAGACAACGGGGTACCAGCGTAATTAGAAAATGACTTCCTTTGCAATCCTAGCTAAGTAGTTTACACACTGTAATTACAGGGACAAAATCATCTTTTCATCATTTCACTGATTGAGCTCATCAACCCAGTGGGATCCCAGGACTGTGCTCAGGCAACATCTGGGCTAAGAGAATTAGTCCTTTAGTTTAGCGAGCCTTCCACAGTGGCAAGCAGCGCAGCATGAACACCGGACACGGCCATGCCGCACACATACACACACCTCCACACACCTCCACACACCTCCTCACACCTCCAAACACCTCCACACACCTTCAGTTCAGACTGAACTGTGCGTAATCAGAAGCCCTGATCAAACCGTTAAAAGTTTATGCAACAGGAGACACCTTCATTATGTGATCCCCAAAATATACTTCCTTTAAGTATTAAAAATTCAAAACCATCAGAACTGCAGTTTCTCTAGTGTCCACTTGAGGCTGAAAGCATTAAAATCCCTGTTACAGCCTGTTTCTGCAGCAGACTTCAGCATGCTGATAGAAACACAGGTCTCTGTAAACCTTGAGGTGTTTATTTGCTTCAGAAAACATTTGTTTCAATTACATCACAAAGAGTTTCGGTATAAATCTGAATATTCAGAGCAAGACTTGCTTGTCTGACAGGTCGGCGCATGGTAGCTGAGTGCCAGGAGGCTACAGGCCAACCTCAGCTCCACCTATTCACCGGTGTCTACGATAATCCAGTTAGGGAGTGGATACACAGGCCAGAAACTCGAAGCAGGATTCCCCCCTGCAGCGCAAAACACTGGCTTGAACAGCACAGCCCACGGTCATTCTGCTCCACTTTAAACTGGAGTTAAGGCACATGCATGGCCTCATCCTGAAGTGTGTTCACATGAAGCACAATCTCATCAGAGTCAGCACAATGGGACACAGAGAGCACTGCTACAACTTTTAGAGACTTTTAGGTTTATGTTATGTCTTTTTGGTCCCACACAGCCCTCTAACACCCCACTACTGTTTAAAATGATAGCGGAGAGGAGCGTTTGCAGCAATCAGAAATCATGGATCACACAGCATATCCAAGAACTGGACTTTATGGTTGAAGCATGCTCAGGCACGATATGGATGGTCAGTGTGACTACACCTTAGACTGAATCAGCATTTCCAATGAAGTGACTTCAGTGGTTCACAATGCCTCCTCAGAGAGCAATGATTGGCTCATCTTTTGCACAAACTATGTTTATATCGGCTGTAGTTCACTGATGTTTGATTGATGTGCAGATTTCAAAAAAATGATCAAAGTCTGTCAATCATACCAGAAGGGAGCTTTAGTTCCAATATCTGAACCTAATTTTGAACCGGCAAGCGTGTTCAGAGCAGAAAAAAATATAGTTTGAACCCTGAAGAACTAGTAATAAACAGCTGGAACCAAAAGTAGTTTGTTCCAGGTCACGAACTGTGACATTATCAGTGGGCGTGTCATAGTGCTGTACGATATGGCCAAAATCCAATATCTCGATATTTGTAGGCTATGTCTCGATACATGATATACATCTCAATACCCTGGTTTCTCCTCTAAATCACTAAATGAATGTTTAATTCAGCCCTTTGATGCATAAAATGACATAAGTTTAATGATTTAAGCAGACCTTTCAGTTGGATTTTTAAAATTTGAACGCAAAAAGGGGAAATCTCAATCAGGTTAAGTTGAGCGAACCGTTCATTTTAAACCAAACTTTAAGTAGTTAGTCTCATATTTTTAGTTACAGTAAAATAATTCATTCATATTTTTTCAACTGGCTGATTATATTATATTATATTATATTATATTATATTATATTATATTATATTATATTATATTATATTATATTATATTGTATTATATTATATTATATCATATTATATTATATCATATTATATTACATTATATTATATTATACTTGAAAATATCATGAACAAAAGTTGAAGATAATATGACTTTTTTTGAGTATGAGAAATCATACAGGGAGCAAAGCAAACCCAAATAAGCAAGTACACACTAGTAAACAAGCCCTGGGAACCAACAATATGCGACTGATGAGATGTGTAAGAGCTGTTCTTCTCTCCTCTCTTGATACCAAAACGTGCATGCGCAGAACACTTTTTCTGAGTGGGCGGGGGGACGTGGTGCTCCCTGTGAGATGAGCACCGGCTGAGCAGCAGAGAGTGAAACGAACGAATCACCGAAGGGGTTTACGTTCTGACGTCTGACAACATTTAAGTTGCTGTTTGTACTCAAGGATTGCGATATAGTCATTTTATACAACTTAGGTGCAAAAACCTGTGATACATTGAGTATATTTGATATATCCCCCAGCCCTAGCGTGTCATATTCTGTGATGACACAATGAGCAGGAGGTTGAGGAAAATTGAGAGGAGGTCGAGTGAGAAGACTAAATTTTTGATGGCAATTTGGGCATCACCATAATTTTAATTGAATCAGGAGAGCAGTGTGAGAAGGAAGTCCCAAGCTAGGTACACCTGAACACCAGATTAGATAATCCACCTGACTAACACACACACCCCACTCTGTTCTTCTTAAACTGGTATGAACTGGGCTAGTTTGCTAGAAAGCACCAAGGTTTTAAGAACACAGAGGGAAACTGGTTCTGGAATCAGAACCATGCAGGTGTGACAGCCCTCTCAGAGACTGTCAGTGAGTCTGCTTTCTTTTCTTTTAGCAGAGAAACAACAGATATTCCAGGTAGAGATACTCCAGGTAAAGATACTCCAGGTAGAGATACCCCAGGTAGAGATACTCCAGGTAGAGATACTCCAGGTAGAGATACTCCAGGTGGAGATACCCCAGGTAGAGATACTCCAGGTAGAGATACTCCAGGTAGAGATACTCCAGGACACAAAACCATAGATAACCTTAATTGTATCCATTTTCATTTGATGGTGAACAAATCACACAAGTTGTAGTGGGCTGTTATTTCCAACATATAAAGCATGTCAGCTGTCCACATGCAGTTTAATGAGTGAGCTACGGGTGTCTGCCAGACAAAATCAGACATGGACACAACCTTAAGAGGAATAAGTGACACTAAGCACCTCTCAGATGTCCTGATGTTTCACACACTGTTCAAGCAGTCATTGAGGTTTAATTTAAAAAAAAATGATGTTACCACTGTAGAGACTTGTTCACTGCAAAGCATTGGGTGCATTAAGGCAGAGGAAGGCTCTGCTGAGGGTGAAAAGTCAGGAGGCAGGAGGCAAGCTCCTGTGCCATCCATACACAGTGCCACTACCAAAACAGCCACAACACTGACATAAAACCTGCACCTTGATGCAGAATCCCACCAGAAAAAAGATTTGCACACGCACAGAAAATTTTCCTAAATAATAAGGGGATTTACAGACTGAGCTCTGAAAATACAATTGAGAAGGTCTGTTACTGACCCCGAGTCTGGGTCTGTGTCAAAAGACTGCTTTCTTCACCTCCTGTTTACCTGTTTATCAGAATTAGTGTGTGTGTGTGTGTGTGTGTGTGTGTGTGTGTGTGTGTGTGTGTGTGTGTGTGTGTGTGTGTGTGTGTGTGTGTGTGTTGGCTGTTTTTTTTTTTTAAATTAATAAAGCACCCATTTTCATTCCACTGATCTTCATCCATGGATCTTTAGCATATCAAAGACAGTAACATTAGGATAACATTAGGATGACGCCAAATAAACTACACTACACTACAAGAAGATAAGGCAGCTTGGAATGAGGTGTGTTTAAGATCACTAAAGCACAGATAATAAATATTACAAAGAAATGACTTTATCATTGTGAAGCAGGATATAAAATGTTTCCAACCTACCTTTTCACGGAGCACTGTGTTTACTCTAATTCTCTGCATGCCCTCGGCCTTGACTTTCTAACAAACACATGTGGCCCCTGACTTGAAGTGAAGTGCTTTTTCTTCGTCTCTGTCCTGTGGAAAGGCTCTGACTCTGTGTGTTGGCAACAGAGGCAAGTGTTTAATGTGGCAGCTGTTAGCCTCGTGGATTTTCACTAATCACTCTCTCCTGATTACTCTGATGAGTGTATGATGCTCTTAAATAATCAACCCGCAGTGAAAAAAAGGAAAAATAATTATCATCATCTCCCTAAGTAGTGCAGCTGCACCCGCCTGCAATAATTACAACTAGAACAGGGCGCCTTCTCCCGTCACTTACAACCACTTATTATTAGAGATAACGCTAATTGGTGCAGTGGTGGGCGACAATTCTTCACGGGGTTCATCATAAAAAGCCAAACCTTGAAAGTTATGGCACATAAGAGGTCTTAAAGCCAAGGCATGGCACTAAACATGGCGTGCTGAGAAACGCCAATAATCTGAGCTGGGGGAGTCGTACTTGTCCTGTCAGTAGCCCCTCAGTTGCTTTGCTGCCGTGCCCTCTCTCCACCCTCCCCCCACTCCGGGTATCAGCCTGGCAGACACAATTAACATTTTCATAAAAACAATTCCCTGCCTCCAATAGTCCAATGTAATTTGTTTTCCATCTCTGTTCATTAATCATTGTTTAAATCGGTGAGCCATCCCCTCCACTCTGCCATCTGCACTCAGCTGTGTTACAGATATGACACCTTCCCCCTTAATGGGAGCTGACAGCAAGGAGAGGAGGCCTGTGCAAAATAGCTTCCTGCATGTGCACTTCCACCTCACATAGCGCCAGCAGGTGAGAGAGGGGTATTTAATGCTTTCTGATTAATCTCAAAGGCAAACAACATGACACTGGAATATAATGCAGCATGCAACCCCTCAGGATCCAGCAGCAGCAGACGGCGGCGCTGAGAGAGGAGCAGAGACACTCAGTGAAACTTGTGCAGACATGCTTTAAAACAAAGGCTGTGCACTCCACATTTTGTCAAAGTTGTTTTTTTTCTTCCTCTAGTTAAATTAGCGCAGTGTTCCTACAATATGCTATTGTTTTCCTGGAATTGGGAGCAAGGTTATTAATTATTCACTGTTGTGTTCTCATATGAGGGGGCTATGCTTTTCACTGTATTGCCTCATAGCTCAAATACTTAGGGCCATGGTACTCCGGCTAATTTCACCAGGCAACATCACAGAGATATTATTATCACACAACACACATTCTGAGATTAAAAGTTTCCTGAAGAGTTTGAGCAATCGAAGCGATCCTACATTTTTCCCTGATAAGATTTCAAAGTTTGAGAAAAGACTAACCAAATAACTTTTGCCTCCATTTTTTTCCTTTAAAGTGGTTTTAAGCCTAAGTGTAGGTTAGCTCAGGCATTTCAGCGGAGGGGGCGGGGGGGGGGTCCTACTCAATGTGGTTGTAAGAGGATGCCAAAAATTTCATCTGGCCTGTTGATTTCAGCGTGGATTATAGACATTCAAATCATGTGCCTCATGTTTAAACAAGTGTTTCTATCAGGGGAGAAAGTTGCCAAGCAGAGCTTTGTCATGTAAGCTGTATGAATTCACTGCAGCATAATGAGAAAAGTGGCTGTGGTGCTACATTTAATACTGTTTCATCCCCCCCACCTCCATTTCCTCTCCATGATATGGTGAGCATTTCAAGCATTCCTCCAGCTTCCATATGGGCATCAGTGGGGTTCGTACTTTAGAGGAAAGAAAGGTGGTCACCTGAGGCCCATTCCCCATCATGGCAAGAAAACGCCTCACACACACTCTTCAAAGAAACTCTTCTTTTTGGCGTGCGTGGTTCTAACAAGGCCAGCAAGCAGCAGCAGTAAATGATGTGTATATTCAAAGCTGAATATTTCATGTTGATTGATCTTACTGACTGCCACCCACCTGCTCCTCCTCCTGTCCCACCGGAGCTGGCATGAGGAGAATTCAGTAATTGAGAAGAGCAGAGCATGGTCTCTCTTTGCTCACATATGACAGATGGGGCATCATTGCTTCAGAGGAGAGCATTTGGAAACAGGAGGAAGAAGGGAGGGGGCAGAGGGCGAGGGGCTTTGAAGAGAAGCTGTGCCACTCTTTACAGGTGACAGGAACCACCACAAAAAAGGTTGCAACTACCTGGAGCATGCACTCCAAAAAAAAAAAACTGAGGGGCAGAACTTTAAAAAACTGTCAAAAGGTGAATTCATAAGAAAACACACACACACACACACACACACACACACACACACACACACACACACACACACAGGGTGATGTTTAAAGATTCTCAGTCACACTATGAGTCTTTAATAGCTCCTGCTATTAAAGACTCGTGTGAGTCTGCTTCAGTTCTGCTTTCTGACCTGAACCTGAAACTGATCATAAGGAAACAGGCTACTGATCAGCAGGATGACGTGTGATCTGAGAACGTATGGAAACATTAAATCGAACGCCATGACTCTTTTTCACACACACCTCCTGGAAACATACACAGTAGCTGTTTGCCCGGTAAATGGTATTTTCTTTAGTTACACATCGTTTTAATTCTTCGCTCCCTTCTCGCCCTCGGTCACACTTACTCTTTAACGCCACGAGAAAGGCGCAGGTCCACCAGGACCTGCTCAGAAACTTAAAACTCTCTCACTACAGACTGACTAACGGTCCGAGGAAATGTTAGACAGCCGGCGGTGATTCCTCTTACCTGTCCGGCTGGAGGAGGCGCGGAGGACACGCGGTGACGGCTGAAGTTGAGCAGAGACTCAGTAATGTAGAACCGGATGACTGACTGACGGGCTGTTTGCTTCTCACGCTTTGTCACGGCCGTAGAGCGCTCAGTGGAACTCGAATTTCTCCTCAGGCTGCCGCTTCCTGTCTTCACAGAAGCCTCGGACGCTCTCCTCAGACACGGGCAGCGGAACGCGGTGCTCTGGAGTGCTTCCACTCTCTAAAAGAGCTAATGAAATCTTATAAAATAACTGGAGATACTTCGACTTGTCCCGAAGCCGTATGTCTCCCTCATCTGGCCGCTGGTGTGTAAGTGTAGCACCGCGCGTAAATAGTGCACCGCCGTCCCCATCAATCCTCCTTCTGATGAGCGTGTCTGAGAGAATCCTGGGTGTTTGTGGCACTCAGGGTCAGAGAAGTGAAGGCTACAGACAGATTTAAAAAAAACGGTTCAGATTTTTAAAGAACTCTATCAAAAAATGCGAAATAAAAAAGAAATTGAAGAAGGTTTTTCTGTCTAGACCACATCAGATCAGGTCCTAATTCAGATTCCCTGTTCAGAGAATCGACAGATCTGGACACCATTAGGCTTTTTAAACCTAAAAAAGAAACAGGTCAATTAAATAAATAATAATTAATTAATTAATTAATTAATTAATTAATTGATTAATTAATAACAAAGAGATCGAGAGAGGGGATGTTTTAGCCGAATTAAGGCATTTCTGAAAAACTGTGAGGCTTGGAGTAATCTAGCCTAAATCTGACAGGTCTAGGTTTTGTGAGTCAAAATAAGGACCTGGTCCTATGTGGCCAACACAGAAAAAATAGCCCATTATATTATTTCATTTATACTTTTCCATGTAGCGTAGTGGCCCTGAAGCTCACAACGCTGCAACTTTAGAAAGCACATGCAAAAACACAAAACACAGGCAAATTAAGAAAACATCTTCATCAATTTGACGACAAGTGCGCAGCTTTTAGAAAATGCGCTGCAAAGACCACAACACAACACATTAGAAAAACACGCTGCAAATACACCACAACACAACGGAAGTAGCTAATTTCAGACACTAAAGTGATGCACATCTGTCGACACACTCGTTGTTGCCGGGGATTTACAGTCACAGCTCTATTATCTTTCCGTCAGTTGCGTTGAGAAATGAAGTGAAAAGTGCATGTTTTCTATTTATTTTACATTGTATTACAGTATATGCACAGGTCGCTCCACATTACCTCGAGGTGGCTTCGGCATTTCCTGTTACTGAAAGAAAGAGTAGAAAGTAACAGTAGACAGTGTTATGGTTGCAGAGTTTCAATAAATAAGGTGTTTGCTGGAGTTGCCTAAAGTGTCTGACAGTGGTATACAGAGAACTCTAAAGGTATCGAGTACAACACCATTTAAAGGGATAGTTCAGTTTTTTTGAAGTGGGGTTGTATAAGCTCTATGTGACCACTAAGGACATTAGATACAGTAGAAAGTTGTCTCCTCTCCCTCAGTAAGACACAGACTGTAATCGATGGTGATGAGGAAATAGACGCTAACAGGGAGAGACTGTACCAAATTCAGAGATGTTTCCTCTGTATTCCTTTCAGTCGCCATCTGTAGCAGCTCTTCTTCTGTGTACTCCGGTTCATACAGGTATCCTTTTGGTTCCAAAGTGAATGGAACTTCATCGTCGCTGTCATAGTCACTCATTTTGAATTTCCTCCGCTGCCTCACAATCCTTAGAGTACAAACAAAAGAATTACGATACTTGATCAAACTTACACGAGGCTACAACCGGCGCCGAAGCTTGTTTACATTCCCTGCAGCTGAAAGGAGGAGGGGGGACGGAGCGCACTAGCGCTGGGCGGAAGGATAAATGACCAGTTAGTTAGGTCCGGATAAATGTTTATATTTCCGAAGACCTAATGCACTTAAAAAATATTTGATATAGCGTACTCTTAAACTGTGGTATTTCTTTTTGATTTTAGTTCTTGTAGGCAGAGAAAATAGCCTTTGAATTTGGTACTAGCGATCTCCCTTAAAGCCCCATAATGGCTTTATACAAAACTCTCATACGAGAGATTACTATTTCATACTTTCAACATATTATATAGCTCTTAAGCTACCAAAACACTATAGAGCACTTGGCGCTTGATGCTAACGTACAATGGAAATTGTATTGAAATTCTAGCGGTTAGTACACATCCATACAACGCCATTTCTCCACAAAACATCAACTTTTATCACTGAACACACAGAAAAGTGTCATAGTCTGGCACATGAGATTTATTTTTAATCCATTCACATCATAATCAACCAAAACGCTACAGAGCACTTAGCGCTAACTTGATGCTTACGTACATTGCATTAATATGCTAGCGGTTAGCACACATCGATACAACGTTGTTTTTCCAGCAAAATATCAACTGTCATCACTGAACAAATAAATGTACATAACTTCCTCCTAAGAGATTAATTGTTAATCCATTCTCCATTCCATCCTCTTTCCATTGCTAGGCGCTGCCCAAGTAGCTGCCTGTTGCAGAAGCTCTCTAGTCTTTGTCCGTTTCTTGTAATTTTTCTGTCTCTTTTTCGTAATATTTGTATTTGGAGTGGATCATCACTTTGTATGGTTCATTGTTGGACACGGACACCAAACTTTTTGTGGCTTCAGCGATATTTTTACTACTTTTCGCCTGTGTTTGTCTGGAGATCTTACATGTAACCATGGCTGCATTGTTTACATGTGAACTCAGATGTTAGCAGTCTGTAGCATGTCAATGCTAACTAGTGTAGGGCTTGATGATTTCCCTCAAGCTGAGGAGGAGGAGGTGAGGACGACGTGCTGGTTGTCAGGTGTGAGCTGGGAGGTGATGACGTGGACCTGTCCTTCCATCCATCATTGTTGGGAACGTGGGATCCAGGGGCGTCACTAGGATTTAGGGACAGGGGGGGCTTCAGCCCCAGGAGATGCAAATGATCAAATGTGTAACAAACGAAACACAACACATAGAGTTAATTACTGCTCAACATAGAGACTAATGCCATGACTTTTGCAGACAACACAATAATAGTTTTTCTATTTTGAAGTCAGATTGATAAAATTTTGGCACATAAGTAACTAGAAAAGATTTAGAATAGAATTTAAGGTTCTTTTATTAGTCTAAAAAATCTCTTAAATGTCTTGCTCCTTTATATTTATCAGATTTGCTTTTATCATTTGAGCCAAGCAGGGCTCTCAGGTCATCAGGTAGTCAACTTTAATGGTACCTGAAGTTAGAATTAAAACATATGGGGAAGCCTCTTTCTATTATTATGTCCCCCATCTGTGGAACAGCCTACCTCAAGACCTGAGGGTAGCTCCTGCTGTTCATATTTTTAAAAATAAACTGAAGACCTACCTTTTTAGTCTGGCTTTCAGCTGATTGTATTTAGTATAATTTATTGTATCATTTTATTTATTTAAATCCTCTTAACCTGTTTTATTTCTCCTTTTTAGACCAGATGTATTACTTCTAATTTTATGACCGCTCTGCTTTAGCTGTTATTATTACCCACCAAGTTAGGCTATCTCATCTTTACCATATTACTTATTCAAATTTTGTTTTATTTATTTTCAGTGTCCTACAGACAAATGACTCACCTTTCCAGTGGAGGTCATCTCATTCCCTGTGCTCCTCTGCCCTGACTCCTACAGATCAATAGGGATGGTGGAGTGGCTATTGTTAATGTATTATTGTATTATTGTTGTTATATTCATCACAATAATATGATGATAAGAACAATCATAAACTACTGTTAGCCGGGGGGGGAGTCAATTGTTAACTACCATCAGTGATAAATTCTTACTTTTTGGAAAAACTTCCTGATATCCATTCTATATTGATGGCTTAAATAAAGACTCCTTGTGTCTTCCTTTACTCCTGAGTCCATGACAAGAAGATAGCCTCCATCCTTTTGACTGTCCGTCCAGTAACAAGGAAGAAGAGACGGATAAAGCCTGCCCACCGCTCCTAGCTTAGCTGAAAGTCAATATGAAAGTTTAGCCTGTCTCTGCCTCATCAGATAAACTCTTCAGCCCTCCAAACGGTCTTGTGTGCCCTTTGTGAGTCGTTTTTACCTCATTAGTTAAGCTAGCTTCTACTATCAAAGTGTTATCTCCTTTCACTACTAAAAAGAGGCTTTGTTTCGTAACTTCAGTTGTACTAGTACCGGGATGGTTTTCGCGGAGGATGGGACGTTCTCGAACGAGTCGACTCTTTTGAACAGCGCTTTTCAGTGAACAAAAATAACTGATTCGCTGCTCTGTCAGCCCTTTGTTTGCAGGCCATTACTGAATACAAATTGCCTGCACGTTTCAGAACGAACAGCTCACTCACGACTGTCAATTGGTTCTCACCGTTCATTTGAAAAAGCTATACAAAAGACTCGACACGTTCGCGATTTCACATCTCCCGCGAAAACCATAGAGGGTGAGAGTAGTATGTTGAAATCACCTCAAATCATTTAGGGGGGCTTGATGATACTTTAGGGGGGCTTCAGCCCCTCAAATTAGGCCTAACGACGCCACTGGTGGGATCTATCTCTGGTGGGATGGACGAGCTAGCCGTGCTAACCCAGTGGCATCGTGCTGTACAAGGACGTGGCTGACGGAGCTGACATCGGATGCTGGCGCCACATTGGAGGAGCTTCGCCTGCTGTGAGCAGACAGGATCCAGGAGACAGGAGGGAAAGACTGAACAGACTGCTGGGGAGGCTCAGTCCTGGACCCTGTGGAGGTGGAGACTGGCTGGGCAGGAGAGTGGTGGACGGGATGTTGTCATCTATTTTCTTATAGACCTTTTTGCACTTTCAATACACTTGCTTACTTTTGTTTTATTGATTGCTGGTGTGACTCCTGAATTTCCCCTCGGGGATAAATAAAGTATTTTCTATTTCTATTTCTATTTCTATTCAGAATTTTATATCTGTCCTACTCCACACAGCAGTGGTGTGGAGAAGGCTGAAAGAGCTGTCATTCCGTCTATAAAAGGACATTACGTACAATCACACGTTACTTCCTTCAGCGCGTAAAAAAAACAAGCCATACTTAAAATCATCAACATAACTATATAAATTAACCACACAGCAACAACAAAAATGCACCGTTTCTGATGATCTGACGACAAACATTCAGTAAATCCCCGGCAACAACAAGCGTGTCTACAGATGCACATCACTGTAAGTGTCCTCTGGTAACACTTCCATTGTGTCGTAGTATATTTGCAGCTCATTTTTGTAATGTGTTGTCCATTTTTCTAATGTGTTGTGTTGAGGTCTTTGCAGTACGTTTTTTAGATGCTGGACATGTCTTCAAATTGATCAAGATGTTTTCTTAATCTGCTTGTGTCTTGTGTTTTTGCATGTGATTCTTAAGTTGCAGCACCGTGAGCTTTCAGGGCCACCATAGTAAAGAGTTTAGTCTCTAGAACAAAAATTGGAGAGTTTTAGAAAATAGAATCCAGATCAAACAGTCTTGTAGTGGTTTTGGGTCAGGGCCAGGTTTCGTAAACCTTCACAGCAGAATCAGGAGCTGAGTGTCAGATGCCAGACACGTGGTAGGCTGGTGTTGTGTTTGCTCCATGTTCACAGTGTAAGAAAAGATGGTTCAGTGTTTAGCTGGTACATGGCTTAATTAAATTTGGTGCTTGTAACCTTAATCACATTTCTACAACCTCCTAACCTTTACTGCGCAGTCTGTTTACAGGAGAGAGAGCCACAACTTTGGACCAAAAGGAATGCTGACACAGTTTTTGTGAGGACAATCTGTTTGAGTTTGGTAGCTGTGGCACCTTTGGCTGGAATCAGTGGTGGTTTTCTTCGATAAGGACTCAGTTTCCCATAAGCCCCCTCACCCGCCTTTACACAGATGCCACTCTTGCCAAAGTGCGTGTTTGTTTTGGAGGGCAGAGCTTCTTTTTTTTATTTCTTTTTGTATTTTTAATTTTTTTTCTTTTTTTTCTGATTTTATTGGTTTGCCAGGTGCTGCCCCATTGTGGCTGCCTTTTGCGGCAGCTCTCTCTTCCTTGTCTGTTTCTTGTCATTTTTTAATCTCTTTTTTGTCATCTTTGTATTTAGAGTGGATCATTACTTTGTATGGTTCATTTGTTGGTCAGGGACACCCAAATGTTTTTTTTTTTAGGTGATATTTTTTACTTTTTTTTGCCCTTGTCTTTGTTGTGAGATCCTACATGTAACTGTAGCTGCATTATTTACATGTGACACCAGCTGTTAGCAGCCTGTAGCATGTCAATGCTAACCAGTGCAAGGCCTGATGTTTCCCCACAAGGTGAGGAGAAGGAGGTGAGGGCGATGTGCTGGTTCTAAGTTGTGAGCTAAGAATGACAACATCGAGACAACATGATTTCTGTCCCAAAGACAGCGCACCCCAGGGAGCCCAACCACTTCAGACCTGTGGCCCTCACTTCTCACCCGATGAAGACCCTGGAGAGGATCGTTCTGAGGAACCTCCGCCCCATGGTGAGCTCTCATCTGGATCCTCTGCAGTTCGCATACCAACGGAACAACGGGGTGGACGATGCTGTCATCTACCTCCTGCAGAGATCCCTGTCTCCCCTGGAGAACACCGGCAGCACTGTGAGGGTCATGTTTTTTTGACTCCTCCAGTGCTTTCAACACCATCCAGCCTTCACTGCTCAGGGGGAAGCTTCAAGAAGCAGGGGTGGACTGTCACCTGGCTACATGGACTGTGGATTTGTGAAGCTCCAGGACTGTGTGTCTGACATGGTGATCTGCAGCACAGGAGCACCCCAGGGGACAGTTATCTCCCCCTTCCTCTTCACCCTGTACACCTCGGACTTCTCTTATAACTCTGGGAGCTGTCACCTCCAGAAGTTCTCCGATGATACAGCCATCGTCGGATGCGTACCACAGGGGGACGAGCGGGAAAACAGGACTGTTGTCTCTGACTTTGTCAACTGGTGTGACATGAACCACCTTCAGCTCAACGCCAGTAAGACGAAGGAGATGGTCGTGGATTTCTGCAGGAGGACACCCCAGACAGCACCTGTGAACATCCAGGGTCTGGACATCGAGATGGTGGAGTCCCACAGATTCCTGGGTGTTCACCTCAACAATAAACTGGACTGGTCAAACAACACAGACGTCCTGTACAAGAAGGTCAAAGTCGTCTCCACCTGCTGAGGAGACTGAGGTCCTTTGGAGTGTGCAGGACTCTGCTCAGGACTTTTTATGACTCTGTGGTGGCTTCAGCACTTTTCTATGCAGTGGTCTGCTGGGGAGCAGTGAGTACAGAGAGGGACAGAAAGAGACTGAACAGACTGGTCAGGAGGGCTGGTTCTGTTCTGGACTGCTCCCTAGACTCCCTGGAGGAAGTGGGTGAGAGGAGGATGCTGGCTAAGCTGGCATCTATCATGGACAATCCCTCTCACCCACTACATGAGACTGTGAGGGAATTGAGCAGCTCCTTCAGCACCAGACTCAGACTCCCACCCTGCAAGACGGAGCACTACCGCAGGTCATTCCTCCCTCCTGCAATAAGACTTTATAACACACAAACCTGAACTCACACCATGACATCAAGCATTTAAAAATGCATGCCTTTTTGCACCCCATTCCAGTACTCACTGTAAATTCTCATTGTCAAGTGCTTTTCATTTTTATTCTCCAGAACCAATCTTGTATATATACCTCACTCCTGTATAAATATGTAAATAGTAATATTTTTTTCTATTTTTCTATACTTCTTATATTCTTTATATTTCTTCAAATTTTTAATCTTATATTCTATTATCATTATTCTATTTTTATTGTTATTGCATTGCTGCACTTTTTTGTGAGTTGCCGTGGCAAAAAAAATGTCCTCCAAGGGGGATCAATAAAGAATATCCTTTTCTATTCTATTTTATTCTATTCTATTCTGTTCTATTCTATTCTATTTTTTAAGTCTACTTTATTCTGTTCAAGACACCTTTTCTCTGATGCAAAGGTACAGGGGGGTATTCACATAGTTATTGTTTGTATTAAGAGAAAAAAAAAAGGAAATTTGGTAATGATAATCTCATTTTAATTGTGGATTATTAACAAGCAAATATATAAAAGTGGGACTGTTTCTTGATGACCTAGAAGGTCTATATAGAGTTTTTGTATTTGTTACTTCAGAAAAAAATTGACTGACAAATTCAGAAGAAAAGGAACCAACAGAGAAACAGGTCCTGGTCTTGGTGTAGCCGAGTGAATTTGAAGTCTCAATGCTCTGTTTCTATAATTCTGGCAGTTAAAATAATCAAAGGAAGATTTTTACGTTTCAAATAGGCTTGATTATTCTTGTTGGGTTCAGTTTATCCTATGACTCTCATGATCAATAAATCTATTGTTCTACTTTAAAATTTGAAAAAATCTATTAGGAAAAAAAGCCCAGAATGATTTTCTACATAAATCCTTTCAATCCCTGGTTATTCTCTGAAGATTATTTCAGAGAAAAAAACGAGGCAGACACTCTGAGTGTGTCCTGTTGTAGGACACAGGCAGCAGTGTGAGGATGGATGTGTGGTGACACTGCAGAGCTGTGACATCAGTCTGATCACCGGAACATGTTTGTCTCCCACTGAGCTTCATCTGAGCAGCAGAAGCAGGCGCTCTTCTAGGTTGAGTGTGTGTCCAAAGAAGCACTCTTACTGGCTGCTGTTTAATCCAGTGACTCTGACATGCAGAGCAGCTCTTCCTCCCCTCGTCTCAGGCTGAAGTACCTGTCCAGAAAACAATACCTGCTTGATCCTTTATTGCACAACTCCCAACAAATCCCCCCTAATCCCTGGAGTGTAGATCTGTGTGTGTTTCAGGTTCATTAAATAGTTTGTGGGCCTGGTTTCTTTCTAATGTAGCTCCTCTATGTTCCAGCATATACCTTCACAGCTTAACCTACACAAGCCCATTGATCTGTGTCTCACCAACACAACGTCAGCATGTTAAGCATCGCCTAATCTGTCTCATGCTACCTGGATTTTCATATTGGAGAAATAATCCTGATGAAGAGGAGGGGGCAAAGTCACCTAAGGACCTGTTTAAAAGCTCCTTATCAGAGACCTGCACTCCCACCGTTTAGCTTAAAGGGGGGTGATAGCCTTTCAACTCACAAGCCATGGCTTTAATTAAAGCTGCTTGTAGAGGGCTTTAAATACAGGGTGTGTATGAGCCGCCCTGCTGAGAAAATATCAACTACATCACACAGTGCAGCTCAGTCAGTTTGAGACAGCCCTCAGCTGTCCCTCAGGAGTCAGGTCTGGCCCTGTGCTTGTAGGTGACACCAAAATAACACCTCTGGTAACCCTGATTCAATTATTAATAACTCTGTGTGAGAGATGTTTCCACTTCATTTCTAAACTTTTCACCAAACTGAAAAAAAAAAAAAAAACTTTCATTTTCCCTTTGGCCACATGTGAGATCTAAGTAGTTTTAAAAGATGATAAAGACACTATCTATATCTGCTTAAATATAATATACACACCACTTCTCAATGGAAAGGTTACTCCACACATCTGTTTCTCGGGACAGGTGCATTGGAGGGCTGGGTATCCAGCAAACAGTTCAAAAGTGAACACAGACTGTCCAACCTGCAAAGAAAATGGCTTTTTATTTACATTAACTTACATCTCTCTGGGAGGCTCTGAGATTCTCCTGTAGGTTCCTCTGGATTGTAGCTGCTGCTGTGGACCCATAATAAGTTTCACCTTAACAATCGCTTCATCGCCAAAGTTCGGATTGTTCTGTGTGTGTGTGTGTGTGTGTGTATGTGTGTGTGTGTGTGTGTGTGTGTGTGTGTGTGTGTGTATGTGTGTGTGTGTGTGTGTGTGTGTGTGTGTGTGTGTGTGTGTGTGTGTGTGTGTGTGTGTGTGTGTGTGCCCGCACTGTTGTGGAAATTATCCTGTTTCTGGTGAAGAATGAAATAGAGACTTCTGCTGGCCAGCAAGGTTTTATTTTCTTTGCAAAGAAAAGGTCAGTCAACACCCAAGCTGTCAGAATGAAGAAAGACCTTAAACGATGGAGAGAGAAAACATTTATACTTGAGGAAACGCCCCCTAAAGTGCTCTTCATGCTCCTCTGTCTGCTGCAGGAATCCACATTGAGGAATCAGGAGATGGGGCGTCTCAAGAAGTGAAAACAGAGACAATGAAATTACAGTTACAGCACGCACGCATGTATGTTAGAGTATGAGAGTGTGTGTCTTCCTCTACCTCACATCCTGTCCCTCCTTCCCTCTCCCTATTTCATCACCCACCTCTCTCCTTCTCCCACTCCCTCTCTCCTCTATCTATCTCTCTCTCATGCCATCTCAGTCTTCTCAGATGTCTGTCTGTCTGGTTCTGTCCAAGGTTTCTGCCCGTTAAAGGGAAGTTGTTCCTCTCCACTGTAATTTGCTAAACGCTGCAAAGTGCCGTACTTATGTTGGGTTAGGTTGAGATAAGACTCCTTGTCTGGTCTTGATGTTGGGTTTCTGTTGATAAAATTCTATTAACATTAATGGGGTAGACCTGTTAATCTTTCTGGAAAGTTTCTTAAGATAACAGTTGTTATGTTTTGGCGCTACACAAATAAAGACTGATTGATGGATTGATTGATTAATTGATTGATTGACTGATTGATTGATTATTTGCAACAATTCGGGACAAGACCTTGATCCAGCAAACAGTTTGTTCAAAAGGCCAGGACATGTTGGACAGCAGCCACACTTGAGCTGCTTTCCACCAAGCAGACCGGTTCGGTTCGTCTTGGTACAGCGCGCTTTTTGCAACGTTTCCACTAATTTATCCCAGGACAGATCCCTAAAAACCAAGAAGAGCCGGCCTACTTTTTTGGGACCCTTCTGTATGGGTGCCAGACTGAACCGATCCGCTCTCGAAAGGTAGAGCAACACACTGCAGAACGGTGATTGGTCAAAAAGAATCGTCACTTAACCTGACAGCGGCTGCATTTCTCCTGGAGGCTCACAGACTTCTCTGAAACAAAGCTTGATTGTTCTTTGTATCAAAGAGCTACATGACAATCACAGAGAGGATGAAATGCTGCATGTCTTCCATCTATGCTCTTTGTTTACTGTGCCACATATTTCTTCTTTGTTGGATTTAATAGCGGGGTAAGCTGCTATGTGCTATGGCATCACGCTATTGTTTAACAGCTGCAGCTTCCGAAATCCACCTTACACCCCACCTACCACGAGAGGGCACAGTTTGCTGTTGAAACACAAACAGGATCAGGCTTAACTGTACCAAACCTTTGCAGCCACCTTCATGACATCAGAGCTCAACTGATCAAGATGATAGACTTAAAAAAAAAAAAAAAAAGGTGCCATCTTGCTAGGTTTGCGGTGAAGTTGCCACAAAAACTGCTTCCCCTGGTGGCTGGCTGTAGTACAGGTCAAAAAATAAGGCTCTCCAGTCAGATGTGCTGTGGTCAAACTTTAAAAATTTAATACACCTCATAGAAATATTTCTCACATTCTTTTGTTGGGGTGATTTAAAGATTTAATTGGCTGCCTTGTATTCAAGTTCGCTTTTTCTCTGAAAAGTTTTGTTTTCATTAGTTATAAGAGGTTGAAAATTAGGTTTTACGTTTCGTTTAACAATGATTGACGACTGCCATCCTTGTGATTTTTTTTCGGGGATAATAAAATATGTCTGAAAAAAAAAAAATATATATATATATCAAAAAGCACAAAAACAGGTGACTTAATTTGAGCCTGGTTGTCAATGTGCTTATTTCATATGTGTGTAGGGAGCAAGATACTCTAGCCCAGGGAAAAGATTTACCTTAGAAAAATCAGAAATACATCACAAGAACATCCAACAAAACAACTGTTCATGAGAAAACATCCAGGGTGATTTCATCATTGATCCTTTTTGGAGCCAGCGTTTGAAGATTGTGGATCCAGTTTGCCTCCTACTGTTATAATAGTTTAACAAGGGAAAGGAGGGTAACTTGTTCAGTCCCACAGAAGCACAGCACTGATGTCATGGGGTGCATCATTAAAATACGCAGTCACAGGACAGTCTCTGTCATTGGGTCTTATTGCGCTTTTATACTCAGTGACCCTTTAATTTTCTTGTTTTCACTACATAGGCAAGGGCACAAGGGCATCGTGTTATGTAGATCATGTGCGTGGATGCCCAGGTGATCACGCTTTGTTATGGGAAATAGTCTACCTGTGCAGGGATGAGACAAATTGTCAGTCTTCCAGGTGTTGTTGCACTGAGCACAGATGCCACATCGATAGTTTCCTTTAGGGAGTGGCCAGAGGAGCGTCAGTGGGTCTAGTGGGTACATTTTACTCAAAAGTAGTAAGGACTGAGAGGTCCACAATGTTCTTCTGTCTCCAGGGGAAGGGTCCTTAAACACAAAGGAACGATCACTGTCCGACTGTAGAATGTGCCAATGTCTTTTAAAAACTGAGTGGATGGTGTCTATATGGACAGAGTGTTGAGTTTGACATGTTACAGAGAACCTTGTATCCATTTAACCCTCTTTTTATTCATTCCCCACCAGCTTTTTTGCATGCCAGTTCATGTAATCCAAGATATAAGATATAATTGGTGATGAATAAAAATATTTTATTATTACAATCATAAAATAATGTCTGATAAATGAAATTTCTAAAGGATGTTGACTTTTAATTGGGATGAATTCCTGGTCCTTACAGGTGCAAGTCCTGCCCCTCTCTCTGGCTGTCCTGACTGCAGTGAAAAAAATATGAAAAACAACTATAAAGAAGAGAAATAAAAAACAGTGTGGAAAAAGAATGAGAAGAAACCTCTGGATTAAGATTGTCACAGGAAAGTCACATGCCTAAATTGCTGTCTGGAGGTTTGGGTACCACCTACAGAGAGCACCCTGCACTTACTGTATTGTGATGCTGACAAAACGACCACAACAAACACATTGAGTCAGTGTTTTTAACTCTGATTTTTCTCCATGTTCATGGAGCTGAAAAAATTTAACAGTCCACACTAAAGTACAAAACAAGGACAGGTTTTTTGGGATTTACAATCCAAAAATGTTGACAGATTTTAGAGGAAAGCTAAACCTAAAGAAACTCAGCGCTCTAAAAACAATGACGAGTTTGTGGAAAAAAGTCTGTGCGCAGGATTTGTGATGTAAGCTGAATCTGGGACTAAAACTGAGCACAAACATTACTCTGTTCAAGGATCTGGGGCCAGGACAGTCAACTGACCGGAAGTGATCATGATCTGAATTCTATTTGTTTGGCACACGCTGGAGTCAAGTGGACTGGAAGGTGTTGGGTAATAGGAAAAGGTGGACATGCTAAAAACAGAACATTTCAGCCTGACAGCCCCAGATCTGTCCACTATTCTAAGCTAAGCTATGCTCCACTAAGCTTCATGATCAGTGTTCACATTCAGGCTGTATTCAGACCAGAAAAGTCCTTTGCTCCACTTGTTTGGTCAGGACCAAAGCAGACTTTATTTTTTTCGTTTGGTGCAGTTCGTATTCAGATTGTACTTTTTGCAAGTGGGCTATATTCTGTAAACACATCCACGTGTCTCATTGGACAGCACTGACAGAGGTGGCACACAGAGTACAGACCCAGAAATGGAGGTAAAGGTGTGTTTGTGCTCTTATTAGAGCTGCAAAATCATTTTCAGTTTCAAGAGCAGCTCCTTCAAAGCAGCTTAACAACACCGTTTACAATTTTGGAACAGCGAAGACGAATGTGCGCAGCAAGGAGGCGCTATGCTCTGTGTGTCCTGACCCACAACATGCTAATAACAGCGTGGCTAAACAGAAGATGGAGGATCAGGTATGAACCAAAGACGGTTAGGTTACGGTGGCTTTATAGGCCAAAAAGGTGCATGTATCCTGTAGTTAGTTCGGATGAACCTTGGTTTGTATTCAGACCCGCACCAGGGAACCACGAACCGCACCAGAGTTAGTTTGGAAGCAGACCAACACCACCTCAAAAAGTGGGTCTCTGTCTGGTTGTTTGGTCCGCACCAGGGTTCATTTGTGTCTATTCACACCTGCATGAAAAGTCCGCACCAGCGTGGGAAACAAACCCTGGTCCGTTTAAAGTGGACCAAACAGTTCAGGTCTGAATACGCCCTCAGGTGGCTTTCACACCCAAAGCATTTAGTCCGCATAAAGTGGACTGGAGTCCAGAACACCTGCAAAAATAGTTTACTTGGCCTGGTGTAAAAGGGGACCAGTTTTTTTTAGTTTCGGACTAAAGAACCGCACCGAGACCACCAATTGGAGGTGGTCTCGGTGCGGTTTCAAGTGAACTCTGGTGCGGTTCCCTGATGGTGAGAACGCTACTGGCCTCGATTCGGCCCAGCTCTGTAATGTAGCGTCCTTTTTGGTCTACGGAGGCATCCGTGGACGTGGTGCATTCTGGGAAGAGCATTTTTCATTGCTCCGCACAAGTTTGTTTTGGAGATGCTAGAGATGAATCGAGGACAAACGTGGTCGAAGAAGGAGGTACAGTGCCTCATCGAAATTTGGGCAGATGAGTACAGTTGTGCTCAACTGTCCAGCACCCACAAAAATGCAGAAATGTTTGGAATTTTCAGCTAACAGATGACAGAGCGCGGGTTCATGCGATCGGTTGAACAGTGCCGCGTCAAAACCAAAAAACTTCGACAGCAGTATATCTGTATATCTATATATCAAGGAAAAGTTCGAATGGTACGATGCACTGGACAAAATTCTCGGTACTAAACCTGATGTACAACCTGTTGACATTGCTGAGTCATATGAGGACACAATGGAGCCTCTGACAGATGTTGACACTGAGACCGAACCTGTCCCCGGGCCATCTGCGTCCCTCGATGGTAAGAAACTTTTCCTTATAACAAAGTTAAGACGTTGAACTATTAACTTCAATAGATATTGTGCTGTACTCTATTACAGCGGAGGATGCAGACATCAGCGTGGACAGTGATGTCTCATCAGCTCATGAGAGTGAACCCACCCGAGCCAATGGGAGGCTTGAGAAGATTCTGGAGGAAATGAGGGAGGAACAGTCCAGGCAGGTTGAACAGGATCAGGCTCTACAGAAGGAGATGCTCAGTGCTCAACAAGAAGCAGATAAAAGATTCAATGACATGATGACCCAGCTCCAAGCCCAGCAACAAGCCTCAAATCAGCTGATGGTGCATCTTTTTTTCACAGCTCATAAATAAGATGCACACACAGGTTCCTGCTTCAACATCCTGGTCTGGTGTTCCATCTCATCAGAGCCCCTCTCATCACCTTCCACACAGCACCCCTCATCAGCTGCCACCGTCTGGAGCCCCACCACATCACAACACAAATCCAGAAAATTACAACCTTTAAGATTTTTGTGTAGCATATATTTTGTCAGGTCTGTTGCAAATTATGCTGTACCTGTGTGTTTTAAAATTTGAAGTTTACATGTTGTTTTATCGCCTTAAAGGTAGATGAGCTGATTTATTTTCTCATTAGCTACAAAAAAATATACATATTTTTTCAATATGTCGCATAAAATGTAACATAGCAATCCACAAAATTAATGTCAATGTGTGAGTGTTTAAGGAGGAACTTGAGAACTATCAATTCATTAGAGCAAAAATGCTTTTTGTTTTTTTACAATGTTGAAAAATATCTACATAGGACATCGTGAATGTCTGATTGTTGCTGATATCACCAAATCTCACCTCCAGAACAGCTTCAGCATCTTCCTCAGTTTCATTGTCTTCATTCAAATATTCTTCATTGTGCATTTCTGTAAAGTTGTGTAAAATACAACGTGCTGAGACAATTCGGCTCACAAATGTTATGTGGGCATCACATGTTTGTGACAGGCAGCGCCATCATCCTTTAAGTCTTCCAAATGCACGCTCAACTGTCATGCCGGCCTGGCTCAGCTTGAAGTTAAAGTTGATCTGATCTGCTGTAACTCCTGCTCCTTCAGGGTAAGGTTTCATAAGCCACAGGAGGAGTGGATAAGCAGAGTCCCCCAGCAGAACCAGTGGCACTTCAACATCCTCAAATGTTTCTGTCCAGTTTGGGAATAAAGTTCCATTAATGCCTCTTTGGTACAAAGAAGACAAAGCAAATACACGAGCATCGTGTATTTTACCTTCACGACCCACGTTAATGTCCCAGAATCTCATCCGATAATCTACTTCAGCCTGAAGAATTATTGAGTAGTCCCCTTTACGGTTGTGGTAGGAGGCAGAGTTTTGTAATGGAGCACGTATTTTGATATGCGTACCATCAATGGCACCTGCTATTTGCGGGAAACGCCATTTGTCTCTAAACCCTTGTACAATAAATGGGGCCAGCCCGCGAGCTAGTTCAGGCAGTCAACTCGAGCAGCACTGCTATACACATACCACGTGTCTCACACGTCATAACCATCTTGCAATCACACTCTCTCAATTGGGTGGTCTATTTAAACCGGGACTCTCTCATCCCTCTCTGCCTGTCAATGCCTTGGCTGCCCTGCGTTTGTAATGCTGCATGTTTCTTTGCCACTCGTGATTTTACCTTCTGGCTGCGTAGATTGCGGTGTCTCTCGGCGTTTCTGATTCAAAGGGTGGGTCTCGACTTTTGCATTTCCTAATTGTTAAATAATGCCTATGTGGAGTTGGTGTGCAGACAGCCACCCTCGCTCTGTCTTTCAGGAGGCTCACTCCTGCTAAATCGAGGAATTAATAGGAAGTATCTTTCAACTCCGGTGACGTGCTGGCTCTTTCCAAAGCTCGGTCTGTTCTCCCCAATAGATGTTTTGTGAATCATCTGAGTACTGGTTTAGTTAAAAGATTTTAGCAGTCCTGTGCTCTTTAAACAACCTTGTCAAATTCTCAGTAAGTTAAAGTCAAACTCCCTTCTCCATTTGGAGCAAGAGCCATGGTGTTGCCACAAGGAATGTCAATAAAGTTAAAATAATAATATAGGTTTCATTAGATCTCTCTTCAGTTGCAATGACTTTGTGGAGACTTAAGATTCTCTCTAGTTTTTAATGACCCTGCTCCATTAGTTGGTTTTGGGGGATTCTTTATGGTTAATGGTTTGCTCGTCTGGATTTGGTTTTACATTAGGTGCTAAGACTTCAGAGTCTTCCTTCCATTCTGCTGCTCTCAATGACTTAAGGCATATCCTCCAAGCAATGATAAAGAATGCCCCTCTTTAAATCACTGGTGCACAAGTCAGTGTTGAGATTAAGACCTTTTTGACTTCTATTGTACTTCTTTGAGAAGCAGTTCTCTTCATGGCTTTATAGTTTCTCAGTGGCAAATCCAAATCTAGGCCTCTCCTTTATTATCATTTGAGCTCACTATTCTGATTCAACTTAGAAGAGCACATGTATTCCATATTCTTGAAACTCTGACAGATCTTGCCAATGGTTATTGCTGAAACTAATACCATTATTTGTTCTTTGTTTTTATTTATGATGGAATATTGGCATTATCATCCCTCAACCCATCAATCGTCCTCCTGTTCATCATCGATGGTCACAAACCTATAATGAGATTGTGGTTCTCCAAAAGCTGCTTGCTCTCTGCCTGTGCTACTGCCAGCCAGACGAACTCTAGTCCCCTCAGTCCCTGACGATCAACGATGCCCATTGCTGCTCATCTGCCTGCCTCAACACTCAAATCCCTGGGTTGCTGGTTGTCTTCTGCTAGCAATGCTACGATGGTTCTCAAGAGATCCAGTTTGCTCAAAAGCCCTTGAACTTCTGCTTGAGAGTGTTAATAAAAGAAAAGTTGAATTTACTTGCTGGTTAATACCGTCAATGCATATCAGGTGTTTTGCTGGGTTAAAGAAAGTATCTAATAAATGCTATAGGTCTGCATCTTCCACGTAGAATGTTGCCTTGCGGCCACAGTGCAATCAGAGAATGGCCTCACAAAGTAGAGAACACTAGATAGTATATTCCCCGACAGGCGCTGTACTGGCGGGGAATGGCCTCACGGCGGCTGGTGCCATGGTCACACAAGGTAGAGAACACTAGATAGTATATTCCCCGACAGGCGCTGTACTGGCGGGGAATGGCCTCACGACGGCTGGTGCCATGGCCACACATAGAAGGCTCTAAATTCTGGCCCAGGCTCCTAAATTTTGTTTTGGGGGATTATGTTCAGTATGTTTTGCTCATCACTCCTCAATGTCACTATGTAAATTTATTGTGAGGGGTGATGAGGCTGGAGCCTGGACGCCAAACATAAAATATATTTGCTGCTAAATAAACAATTCAAACGTGAGTTGTCTGACTGAAATGGGGCGAGCCCGCGAGCTAGTTCAGGCAGTCAACTCGAGAAGCACTGCGATGCACATACCACGTGTCTCACATGTCATAACCGTCTTGCAATCACACTCTCTCAATTGGGTGGTCTATTTAAACCGGGAGTCTCCCATCCCTCTCTGCCCGTCAATGCCTTGGCTGCCCTGCGTTTGTAATGCTGCATGTTTCTTTGCCCCCACCACCACCCCAGCAACCACCTGCAGGCTTCGTGGGGGGGGGGATTATGTTCAGTATGTTTTGCTCATCACTCCTCAATGTCACTATGTAAATTTATTGTGAGGGGTGATGAGGCCGGAGCCTGGACGCCAAACATAAAATATATTTGCTGCTAAATAAACAATTCAAACGTGAGTTGTCTGACTGAACTCTCATTTCTGGTGTAGTGGGAAGCCGAGTGTAATTTGGTTTCAGGACAACGTTTATAGCAGTCGCTACCTGTTGAGTGATGAGGCAACAAGTGGAAAGTCCTTCACCAATCAGATGTGAAATTGACCTATCCAGCTCTCGCTTCAACTGGCACAGCCTGCCTGTATTTGGTGTTTTGACGGATCAACCAGGGGCGAAGCATGTTGCATAGATTGTTGAAAGTAGATCTTCGTATTCTGAAGTTTGCACTCCACTCAACATCTGTCCAGCTGTGACTGACATACTGCCACCAGTTGCCAGGCCTTTGGTAGGTCCACACACTCCTGAAAAGCATAAAAACGATTAATTCACTGCTATGAGATGTATAGGTATTATGGTGTAGTGACAACAATTAAGAGTAGTATAAAAACCTGTGGTGTAGTGAACATGGATATGTATGTATGTAGGTACTGTGACAAAATAGGTGTGCCATTTTGAATGTTTTTTCGATAGGACACAACAAAAAATACTTACTATCTGGTACTCTTGTGAATTATTGATGTTTTTTCAATGTTCAGTTGTAGTAAGTAGGCATTTACAAATGTTCACTTAATTCCACACGATAAGTAAAATAGATTCTTACCAGAGAGATTTCCGAAAATGCCTACGACAAAGAAGTTGGCTGAGGCTTACGAGCTTAGCCCATTTTCTGCGGTGTTGTCTTGCTTAGCGTCTTCTCCGTGCCAAAAACAAATGTGTATAGTTATAGTTATAGAATGCGCATTTCATGTTGGAACAAGAGCCAAATCTGTACCTGCTGCACAAAGCAATTATGGTAAAATAATGCAAGAAAAACAAGCAGAAGCCCACAGTCCATCCGTACATCCATAAGGAACATCTGCCCATTGTTTTTCTGGGATCTTTCACCTACATCACCCAAAGACACTGTATTTTGTGAACAGCGCTGCCACATGAGGGGGGATACATATCATCTATAGTGGTTGGTCTGTTTGCAAAAACACTGGTGTGAATGTGAACCAAACTAGTTGAGAATTGCAACATTGTTGCAACTTTGAGGGCCAATCAAACCACTTCACCGGACTACCAGGTGTGAAAGCAGCCTAAGACTCCTCAGACCCCTTTCTGTCAGAACCAGCAAGAACAGTTTCAGCACTAAGCGCCAGCAGCTCCTCTGCTGGACCAGAGTGTCCATGATTCACCTGGTTCCCCTTTGGAACCTCCTCTGGTAGGTACTTCCTCCTGCAGGCCAGGAACACCCCACAGGAGCTGCAGTGTATGAGACACTGTGGCCCAGATGTCTGACTATCAGTCTGGTTCTTTTTGGAGTCGCTCACATCCTCACACTCACATTTTTCTGCTTTAGCACATCAACGTGAAGAACACAAGAGAAAACGAAAGAAAAAGGAAGAAGACGATAGATTGTAGTCAAAAGTTTTTATTTTGCATGTATTTTCATTAAGCTTATGTGTCTGTCTTTACATAAAGCTGGTCACAGAAGATCACATACATTCATCAGGCGGCTCAAATAGTTCTGTTTAATGATCAAACACAAAAGAAGGCAACTTGTCCTAACAGGCAGAGTCTACGCACTGACCTACACTGGCACGGGGAGGACTAGACAGGAGCAGGAGACAGGTAAATATCTGACAGACAGGTAAACAGCATGACAGGCCTCAGAGAGTGATGGACAGCTGCAGAAAAAGCTGCTAGCAGATGAGTGCAGGACAGAGGGAAATCAGTGTGCACACAGAGTCAGTGTTGAAGCTAATGGAAGACTGAAGGAGAAGATGAGGATGCTTCAAGAAACCAAAGGAAACTGAAAGGCTTTAAAAAATGTGAAGTGGATGTTTGTTCAGTCACTTCTGCTGCAGCCGGGCAGCTTTGAACTTGGAAACCCTCTTAGGGGCTTGCTCAGGCGGAGCAACATCAGGCGTCACCTCCTCTTGTTTCCTCTCTAGGATAGTGGGCAGAGCTGGAGGAACGATGGTCAGGTGAGGGACACTTGATGGCATTGGGTCCTTTTCTACCACCGTACCTGAAAAAGCCTTAAGAAGAGAGAGATCTGAAATTAAACTGATGATCCATGGCTGATCAGTTCATAAAGGTCAAGGGTCAAAGGCGAGTCAACCTTCCCTTCTCTAAAAAACGCGACTGTGTTTTAACTGATGAACCAACAATGCTAAAAGCCAACTATTTGATTTTTCAGCTGGAGCTGAGCCTGAGCTGCTCAACCAGGCAGTGCAAGTGTTAAAACTGTGACTGAGACTGAGATTACAGCGAAAAGGATTGAGGGACAGCACTGTGGTTTACCTCAAACCTGCTGGCAGGGTGCAGTGGGACCGCCGTGGGGCTGTCCTCCTCTGTGATACCGTCACTGGTGTCACTGTGCATCGCCTCATCATGGCTGAAGCTGCGTCCAATCATGCGGCGCTCCTCGAAGTCTGCAGCACTGCTCTCGCTTGTGTCACTGCACACACTGTTCTCTCTGCTGCGAGACTTGAGGATGGACTTCCTGGGGATGGGCTCACCATTTTTCACATCTACAAACAGCCTGAGTGACAAAACGGACAACTGACACTGAGCTGGGTTTCTTTTTTTTAACTTCACCAGCAGAGCTCTAAACACTTACACTCAAATATCAATCAACAAACTCCACAGAAATCTGACCAAAGCAGATCAACAGTGACGCTAAGAGGGTTCTGTTGTGGTGAGGTAATCCCTTAATTTACCAGTAGGGGTTGTGGTGTTTACCTGTAGATGTCAGTAGGTGTTGTGGTGTTTACCTGGGCCCTGTTCTACGAAGCAGTATTACTGCCTAGCGAGGTAGCTTTGAGGATAGGTTCCGGATTCCCTGTTCTACGACACGGGATCACTCCTCAGCGAGGCGAGTCTCCATGGCAACACACGCTGAACGGCTAACCTGCTCCGGGGCAGGTTAAGTTCCAGATTGAACTCGCAGACTATAAAAACCCCGCCCATTGACCAATGAGCCCTCATGAAAAAATGGCTTGTCCATTCTTAGAGGATCCCGTGGACATCAGAGCTCGCATTGTCCGAGGAGCACTCTGGGGCGCGAGAGTTTTCAGGGACCGCACCGACCCACTCTCTTTTTCAGATGACCACCTTTATGAAAGTTACCGGTTTTCCAGGGAGGGGTTGGTAGTACATGACACTTTCTACAGGTAGTTAAAGGGAATGTAGAACTCTCATTGCTGTAATAAGATCTTCAATGTCAACACTTCTGTTCCATGACAATATTTTATTGCTTGTATTACAATTGTGATAGGAATTCATGTAGGGCTCATGTGGGCTACATATCACACAAAAAATGTAAACACGATAGGAATGAACAAATGAATAAATTCATCTAAGAAATAAATTAGGTATGTTGCATGTTACAGTAAAAGGTCATGGTGAACAGAGCTATTTCAGGATGATAATGGCACAAAAGATTTTTTTTGCTCTACACTTACGCATTTAGACTGTCAGCAATTTTCTGCCAGCACTCCTTCCGTGCTTTAGCAGCAGCGACGGTGTTGCTTTTAACGTTAATTACATGTTTCAGCTCGTCATACTTCCTCACGATCACCTCCTGCTCCTCCTGTGTGAATTATGCGGTCCTTCTCTCTCTGGTCTGCTCTGACTGCTCCATTTTTCGTGATTGGTCAGATGCAGCGGGCCCCGCCTTATATGTGTGCATGCGCTCATTGCCTAGCTGGATCCACTTATGAGGTTGATAACCAGCGTTGTCAAACCGTGTAGCGAGACTGCCGGCTACCGCGCTCAGTTCAGCGAGGTAGCTCCAAGGCTATCTCGCTAGGCTGAACTTGCTACGTAGAATAGGGCCCAGGGGTCTGTTTCGCAAAGCAGTTTCAATAAACTCTGAGTCTTATTCTGAACTGTGAGTTGATCCACTTTGAGATAGAAAACTCTGAGTTTTCGGTTTCAGAACAGCTGATTTGAGGTAGTTTAATCAACTTGGAGTAGTTTTACCTGGAGTTAAGCATGTGCAGCCCAACCATAAAAAGCCATCATCAATGGAGCCCAGATTCGATGATACGCCATGGCAACAGAGAGGAGAAGGGTGTTTTTCACCCCAATTCAACTAGAAATTTTAATATGCTCAAATGAAGAGTCCGAGCATGTTTTGTGAAAAAAATAAAACAGCAACCCAGTTGCAGCTGCAAGAGAGACGAGACAGCATGGGAGAACATTCCTGCTCGGGTCAGTGTGCAAGTATAAATGTAGTCCTTTTCAATCCCAATAACATAACTGGGACAATCTGTTTGAATTAAATAACTTAAACTTATTAATAGGTGCATAGTAATTAGTTTAATTTATTTAATTTAGAAGCAATATTATGGAGCTGAAGCACACTTGGCAGCAGCTAATAAAGAAATATGAAGCATTGTTCAAGCAGGTAAAATCTCAGCATGATTTCATGGGAGTACCTCATTTTTAACATACTTTACATTTTAGAGTAGATATTGAGTGATTGTTTGACTGTGTAGTGTTTTTTATTTTAAAAATAAGGCTGTTTTCACACACATAAAAGTTTTTTTCATCAATATCACGTTTTGTTAAATAACTAAGACTTTTTAAACGAACACAGATTTCTAATAAGCTAACAGAAAGAAGAGGAAAGCCACAAAGACTGGTAAAAGACGTTTCATGGTGAGGCACACGTTTCTGCCCGCTCTGCTTACAGTTGCCTTACTTAAATGCTCAGCATTTCCGATACTATACAAAAAAACTTCTGTTTGCACAGAAACGCAATGCAACACACAATATCTGCTGGGAAGTGAGCACATGGCTGCGAGCAGTAATGTTGCAAATGTAAGGATGGATTAAGTTGTGTATGTAAATGATTGACTGAGATGTGATACGGTGCCGCTCAATAAGGTAACTGTCTGAAGTGCATCTATGCCCAGTCTGATGATCAACTCCTGACTTCTCTGAGCAGTAATGCTACACCTTCATCCACAGGGTTGTTGACAAGAGGATGTCAGTGAAAAAGGTCGGTAGCGCGCACTGTGCCTGATGAACTACAGACTCTGATTTTTTAAATGATTTTTTTAATGACAGATGGCGAAATAAATCTACTCAAACTTGCTGCTAATTGAATGAATGAGGAAATGAAATGGAGTGTGACTCTAAAAGAGGGCGAAGACAGAGAAAAACTTGAAATTCATTAAAAAAAAACTGCTCCCAACCAGGTTAGATCCAGAGACTCAGTTGCCAGAGTAACAGACACAGAGTTTTAGTTACACCTCTTTGTGAAACAGGCTTAAGTTTACCCTCTTTTCATGGTTTGATTAACCTCCCTTTCTGAAACCAAAAACCCAGAGTTTCCCTTATTTCAGAGTTCATAGACTCTGAGTTTTCAGTAAACCTGCTTGGTGAAGTGGACCCCTGTAGATGTCAGTAGGTTTATTTTGTTTACCTGTATTATTTACTTATTACGGTGTTTACCTGAAGATGTCAGTAGGTGTTGTGGTGTTTACCTGAAGATGTCAGTAGGTGTTGTGGTGTTTACCTGAAGATGTCAGTAGGTGTTGTGGTGTTTACCTGAAGATGTCAGTAGGTGTTGTGGTGTTAACCTGAAGATGTCAGTAGGCGTTGTGGTGTTTTCCTGAAGATGTCAGTAGGTGTTGTAGTGTTTACCTGTAGATGTCAGTAGGTGTTGTGGTGTTTTCCTGTAGATGTCAGTAGGTGTTGTGGTGTTTTCCTGAAGATGTCAGTAGGTGTTGTAGTGTTTACCTGTAGATGTCAGTAGGTGTTGTGGTGTTTTCCTGTAGATGTCAGTAGGTGTTGTGGTGTTTTCCTGAAGATGTCAGTAGGTGTTGTGGTGTTTTCCTGAAGATGTCAGTAGGTGTTGTGCTGTTTTCCTGAAGATGTCAGTAGGTGTTGTGGTGTTTTCCTGAAGATGTCAGTAGGTGTTGTGGTGTTTACCTGGAGATGTCAGTAGGTGTTGTGGTGTTTACCTGTAGATGTCAGCCGGTGTTGTGATTTTGTGCTGCTCATGATGAGAGTGTCCGTTGTTGTGTCCATTTTTTTTTTTCCTCTTGGAGTGCTCTTTCTGTTCTTTCCTTTCGCTGAACTTCAGAGTTGTGTTTTTCCCTGTGTTGATCCTCACCTGATGTTTAAGAATGGTAAACCATCAAACAGCTACTTTAACACACAGGTTAATAACCAACCATAAATCTATAACACACTTAAAGTATTTTACAGTTCTTACCTTCTTGGGCTCGACAGTGTGAGAGAAAAAAATGGTTGGAAGACAGCTGCTGTCGCCTTCATCCTCATCCTCATCTTTCTCCCTCCTCTCCACATTGGCCGGGGCTTTGTTGAGATGCCCAGATGTCCAGCTCGGCTTCAGACTCAGCCTGTTGATAGGGAGAGCAGCCTCTCCTTCCTTCTCCTCTTCAGAGGAGAGGGACGATGTGTCCTCCCCGTTCATGTCTGTGTGATCTGATAACCTGGGGGGGGGATTTCTGAGGTCAGAAAAGTTTACACATTAGTCCCTCTGAAAACAGACCCTCAATATTTTATCCTTTACCTGTCCTGCTCGTCTTGAAGCTTCTCCAGCTCCTCTAGCTCATCCAACCGAGCCCACAACTCCTCCTCGTTCAGGATGCCTTTCCTGTTCCCTTCATCCCTGCCTTTTTCTTCCTCCTCCTCTTCTTCCTTCAGGTCCAACACCACTTCATACTTGGGCATGGAGTTTGGTTTGTGAGCTATTCTGTGCTTTCCTGTTAACAAGGATGGAATGGAGAGGAGTGACATTAGAGCACAGACTTTGAAATAAAGAAGAATGAAGTAACAGCTGGCTAAAAGTGAAGCCAGAGATCTAATAAATATTTGCCAACATGGTTAGTCTTTATCATAATGATATACGACCTGGAGCTTAATGTGAGCAGTATGAAAGTGCTCCTAACATTGGTGTTTTGGTTTCATTTTTGGTGAAGATCCGTCTTTAGATACTGTCACCTCCTTGTTCTGATGAGGATTCAAGCAGACCCAAGGTTTGCTCTTGCAAAGATTAAGACAGGTTACCTTTGGTGGGGGCTGAATCATTGTTTCTGTCCTCCTCTGTGATGTCAACATAGTCCCCTTCACTCTAAAATAAGCAGAGCCAGTACCTGGTTAATATACTGCACAACATCTCGTCAGAGAAACCACTCGTAGACATCCACTTACATTTGAGATTTTTTCAAAATCCTTTACAAAGCCAACTCTGGCTTCAAAGTTCTTCATCATCTTTGCCAGATTGTCCATTTCCCTCCTCACATCTGCAGAAAATCAGGCGCATTAGCATCAAAATGTTCAGTGAGAGAGAAACAACATGTAAAAAGTGGCTAATGTCAAGCTTTAAAGAGCAAACATTTAGAGGAAGAGCAGCAGGCAGACGCTCAGGGGTTAAACTCCAGAACAAGTTGGGGGGAAAAATTTGAAAAATGATGACACAAACAGTTCATAATATCTTCTGCCCTGAATACTACTTCGGATCATTAAATCTTGACAACAATTAAGCCCTTTTGCTAATAGCAGCATAGGGCCCCTGTTTCCATGGCGATGTGAAGCCCCTCCAGTCAGTGCATCAACTGGAAGTGAAGAAAGGTCAAACACAGAAGGCCTGACAACTCCACGCTGTCTGACACATCTCAGCTAGCTGTGTTTGTATTACAGCACTTAGCTCTGTAATAGCAGGGTGGGCAGGGTCAGAGTGTGTGTGTGTGTGTGTGTGTGTGTGTGTGTGTGTGTGTGTGTGTGTGTGTGTGTGTGTGTGTGTGTGTGTGTCAGAGAGGAGGGGTACAGACGGCTGTGGATGGGCTGTGGCAGCATATTTCTGCTTCACTTAACAGTCTAATAATATTCACAACAGAGATCGTTACTCGGGCCCATTTGACTTCATATGAGAGTTTCAGCCCCAGAATGAGCAGTGGAGCAAACACAGGCGAGGAACGACTACGCGTGCGCGCCCGCACGCACACACACAGCATGTTTGACAATTAATACAGGCATGGCAGCCATCATTACTGCTTTAAGTTCTTAAACAGAGACAGTGATGATGTTCCTGACATACCACTGGAAGTTCTGAAATCTCCCTGGCACATTTAAACAAATTAAAGATGGATATGTCATTAAAACTGGAGCTTCACACTTTACCTGTATCACCAGCAACAGCACAAACACAACTTTATTTTACAAACAGCTTAAGCTCTCCATGGTGAGGAGAAAAAGGGAAGCTCAGTAATTCTCCAATGATCAGAGAGTTTCCTTCATGCAGCACCAGCACCCTCTGCTGGATGATGAGGAGAGAATCAAATTATAAACACTGGACCTCATTCACCATCATCTTCTGGTGACGTTTTCCTTGATTGGTCGTCAAGGAAGAGGCTGCTTCACAACCCTATTCTTAGTAATAGTGAATTGTCCTTATAAGTAGGACTTTAGCTCCAATAAGCAGGACTGATGATGAAAGATAGGCTAAAGTAGCTTTAAAATGGGGGCTTTGCTTGCTGGAAGTGACACAAACAGGCTGCATTAAAAATACAACCTGAGTTTTAAGAAGGTTCAGACTCTGAGGAGCCATGGGATCACAGGATAGGAAGGACAGAGGGATGATACATGAAAATGCTTGCGTAACATGCAGATGTGAAATCAAGAAAAGCACAAACTATGCTGTATCATATTAAACTCAAATGTGCTCCATAATTTAGTATGAAGAATAAAAATCAGACTCACATTGCATTCTGTGCTCAACAAGTTTCTGAGCCTGCTTGGTGGAGCACTTGGCAAACCAGTTGTCCCCGAGCAACGCTGTGACCTCGTTTGTGTGCACAAGCTTCCCAGGCATGAAGGCCAAAGGGCCGAATGGCACCTGTTTGTTATCAGCACAGAGGATGGGAGAAAAGCAGAATCAAACTTTTAAAGACAGGAATTATGAAACCAAAGAGGGACAGTTTCTGCGTACTGTTTTATTAACGTTAACTGGAGTAGACTTGTTCAGGGTTTTGAAAAGTGTCCCGAGATATCATTTGTAATGATTTGGCGCTGCATAAATAAAGACAGATAGACAGATTGACTGATTGATTGACTGAAGGACTAAAGAAAATTAAAGCTGCAAGCAGCGTTAGACGGGTCCTCGGGCTCCTGCCGGTTTTCCCTCCAATGTGTCCAACAAAATAAGACGAACATTTTGGCGTTTGTTTCATCTCTCTACGACATTCCTAGCCCCAGTTAGGGCGGTTTTGCTGTGCATAGGTGGAAGTGAGCCTAATGGCTCTGAGAGAATATTATGGGATGTCAGGGAGTCAGTTGATACCATGGCAACGTATCCTCTGCTATGCTGAATGACATCACCACCTGCATGCGTGGAATTCTAATTAGCGTGACACTAGTGTGACTAGAGGCTGGAGGGAGTTTTTATCAGGCATCTTATGTAAAGAAATCCTCACAGAGTCCACAATTTTACCCCAATCTGTGTCAAAAATATCATGTTGATAGGAATTTTTGTCAGGAATCCATTTTTGGCATTTTTAAAGCTGTACGAGTTATACTTTTTTCTCTAGAAGCCCAAATGCGTCACAAGAAAGATGAAAGAGTGCTGGAAATGGATTTTTTATTTATGAGAAACGTCCAAACTACTTGTCCTGTAGGTCACAATGTTGGCTTAATCTGTGTAAAAATATCATATGGTTGTAGACAATTTTGTCAGGAATCCAACCATGTAGTTTTTAAAGCTCTATGACTTTTAGTTTTTTGTCTAGAGGCCCAAATGCGGCACTAGTAGAATGTGTGTTTTGACCTGAAATCTTTTCTCCTCATCTGCTAACATGGAGAAATCCTGAATCGGCCAAAAGCGGTCGGCGGCTTTGAGGGCTCGCCATTCGAAAACCGGGCCAGAAACAACAACTTCCTTCACAACTTTTGTAGAGCAGGGTCTAGTCTGTCATGTGATGGTATTTTCAAGCATGTGCCATTTTTGGTTTCAGAGGAGAAAATTTTTGCAGAAAGGGAAAAAATGCAGAAAACTCTTATTTTGAAAGGCAAAATAGCCAGCTTCCTGTTGGAGATAGGTCATGGGTAGCAGCGTATGATTTTTGTGTCTCATTGAGCTGAAAATTTTGGTGTTGGTTTCATCTCTCTACGACATTCCTAGTGGCGGCTAGGGCCGTTTTTGTGTGTTTTTGTGTATTTTTTTTTTAGGTTTTTTGGTTCTCTAGAGAGTATTATGGGATGTCAGGGGTCATGTTTGGTATTTTCTCGAATTTTTTGGCGATCCTGATGTGCGTGCCGATTTTGGTGAGTTTTCGAGCATGTTTAGGGGGTCAAATTAGCGTTCATTGACGGTGTGGAATAATAAGAAAAAAAAAAAAGAAACGGACGAAATACAATAGTGCCCTCGGCCTTCGGCCGAGGGCACCTTCTAGCTCTTGCTAGAAGGTGCCCTGGCTCAGGCCGAGGACCCTAATAATTAGTTACATGACATGCCCGACATGGATTACACTCACCATGATGTCATAATACAGCTGGTCAGGCAGCATCTGCAGCTGCTCGTTCAAGGCCTCATAGTCATCAGACAACTTCTTCCTGTAGGGGCACGAATGAATGTTAGCGCCACAGCCCTTTTCATTTGCTTTCATCTGGAACCACTGAAACTATCGGGGTGGAAGAAGAAAATTGATTTGTTTAAGTATTGGGATTTTAAAGCTTTAAATCACAATTTTTTGTTCAAAATCTTTTCTTTTGTTTCCAAAAATTAAATCCTTGATTTTGGTTTTCATTTATAAGCTGGGTTTGAAAAAGTTACCTTTTTTTTTCAAGCAATTTTTTTTCTCTATCTAATTATATGATCCCCTCAATAAATCCTAAACTGACTCACATGTGATGTGCATTTTTTTTTAAATGTGGCTCCTGATATTGTCTGTGGAAATCATCCTCGGAAATCATCCTCATTTAGCTTTTGCACATGATCTGGTGGAGAAAAAAAAGCTCAAAATTGCAAAAATCTATGTATTTCGAAGAATCACACTTTAAATCGAATTGGAATTCCAAAATTATAAGAAAAATAAATCATGTGGAAAGCATAACATGCCAGTCTTAGTTATCATATCCATGTGGTTTACTTTGGGGAATAACTAATTGAAAAGGAAGAAATTACTTTTCAAGAGAGAGCTAAAACTTGATGTCAGGCAAAAAAATAAAGAAATCAGACTTTAAATTTCCAATACAGTTAGTTTTAAATGCAGTGATCTCCTCTACAGTGTCATGTCTGTTTTTATTAATGCAGTGATCTCCACTACAGAGTCATGTCTGTTTTTATTAATGCAGTGATCTCCTCTACAGTGTCATGTCTGTTTTTATTAATGCAGTGATCTCCACTACAGAGTCATGTCTGTTTTTATTAATGCAGTGATCTCCTCTACAGTGTCATGTCTGTTTTTATTAATGCAGTGATCTCCACTACAGAGTCATGTCTGGTTTCTTTTTAAATGCAGTGATCTCCACTACAGAGTCATGTCTGTTTTTATTAATGCAGTGATCTCATCTACAGGGTCATGTTTTTTTATATTAATGCTCTGATCCACTCCACAGAGTCAAACCTGTTCAGTAATGCAGTGATCTCCTCTACAGTCATGTCTGTTAATAATGCAGTGATTTGAATTTGGCTGCTGTGTTATTTTCAGAATTAAATTATACAAACATTTTTTAATGTGTTAAATGAAAACAGTTAAGGCCTTTGATCAGGTCAGACATTAACGGTGAATGAATGCTATTCGTTCCCTTGCATATGGTTTAAGCAAAGCTCTGCACATGAATGAGATATAATTTAATTATCTTTAAATTCGTTTTATGCACTAATGAGGATGCCCAAAATCAGGTACAACTTAAGCCAAACATACATTTTTTGAAGCTTGCGATTGTACTTTTAACGGACCCCGGACATTTTTATAAACTTCTACATATGAGCTTCTGAATGACCACTACTTCCAAGTTTATACATTCCTGAGCTAAAGTGTAAACATATTGGACCATCTTTTGACCAACTTTTTGTGACAACATACATTTTAGTGTGTCATCAAAAGCATCAACGCATTCACTATGCAACAGTTAAAGACACATATGACTGCCTTAATACTTACCAGTGCTGGATCCGATGCTCACAGTCTCTCACCACCTGTTTTAAGACAATTCATGTCAAAGTGAATCAGGATGAAACCTTGAAAAAGTCTCGTATGATCTAAAAGCCTAAACATTTTGGTTAAATGTTAGCAATAAATAGAACCAGATTCAAGAACTGGAAATTCTGTTAAGCAAGGGCATTGATAATGAATCTTTAGTCAAAGTAAACGCCAGCTCAAACTCTCAGAATCAGAACAAAGCACCAAACAGGATCGAGGAAGCAGAAGAGGAAGACAAACACAGCTGAGAATACGGCATCCAGATGGCAAGGACAAACAACCCTGAAGTGATGCATAGTGGGACAGCTGTACATGGAGCTACATACAATTTGTTTAAACCAACTTCAGACAAACATCCAACACACAACACATTGTGAGTGATATTAGAATAACCTTGACATGAAATCATAAGGACACATGATGTGTTCTAAACATTCATCATGTAGCTCATGCTGTCCGCATGGACAGATTGTCCGGGGTCGCATACCATAAAATTCATGTCCTAATCATGGAGCATGCTTCTGTTATGACTCTCTCACTGAGCATGCTCAGTTAGACCCACTCGGCAGACAGAAGACACTTCACGAGGTTGTGGAGTCATTATGTCAAAAAAAAAAAAAAAAACCACTCGTGTTTAAATAAAATAATTGACAAATCACAGATCTTAGTACAAATTTTGACAGGACTTGCCACACAACATTCAAACAGGAAGTTTCTCATATGAACTTTAAGGCTTATGTAGAGACCATCTCTCAGTCAGTGTGTTTACATGATACAAAAGTAACGTATTGCACAGCGCAACTTACTGAAACTAAAACTACAAGTAAACCTGTTATTTGACTGAAATCATACTCTACACGGGTCATGCTGGGCTTTGACCCCGACATCAAACAGCACTGAATGCATGCTGCTTGAGGAGGTCAGGTACTAAACAAAACCTCAACAGAAGAAAGAAAGAAAGAAAGAAAGAAAGAAAGAAAGAAAGAAAGAAAGAAAGAAAGAAAGAAAGAAAGAAAGACCTCAGAGGCAGGCTGACGTTCATAAAATAATCTCTCGAGTGTTTCACCTGTTTGCTTACTTAGCTCTGCATATCCGTGCATGTAAACAAGCTCAGACTCTTATTAAACGAGTTGAGTGAACTAAATACTATATTACGTTTATATTAAGCGGTTTGTTTGATTTGTAGACAGGTATTGGTTCAATGTGCAAAACGTGTCAGGTCAGGTCCAAAGAAACTCCGGGATTCAGAAATGCAGTTGCACGAGTCCCCTCTCCCCCAACATTAAAAGGCCATTTTCCCAACTGTGGACGAACTGACTGGTTGAAATGCGGTTAAAGTGGACTGTTACTCTGAATATTAGAAATTAAATGCAGTGGTAGAATCACAGCCGTGCAAAGAAACAAAAGTAAACACACACCCCCCGAAAATATCTGGGCTACTCAACAGGGACGGACATAAGAGCTGCTGCGAAGAGGAAGCTTCTAGAAAGAGGACATGGTACAAACATTGGTCCACAGCTGATGACTGTGACACGTAGGTTAGTATGATCGGTGTTCAGACGTCTGTCTTCAAAGGAAGCGGGACTTGAACCGGACACTCGTGGCACAGAGCCGTTGGTTGTCCGCCGTGAGGCCAGTACCTGCTTGTGGTTCGGCTAACGGTCAACGTTAGTAACACGCCAGTGCAATGTATGGTGTCACCCATGGATTTACCTTCTCGTGTTCCTCTCGGAGCCTGACAACTCCACCATTCAGCTTTGAGTTCATTTTACCTTTCCCAGCCATTACCAACCCGCGTGCACAACAGGGAAATGCTGCGTTTAGTGACCCCCAAAGAAAGCTCAGGGATTGTTGTGAGTCCTAAAGAAGTGTTTATAAATGCAGCAGAAGCTTTTCCTCAGAGCCGTTCTGCTCGTTGTCATCAAAAAGGCTGTTGAAGTTATCCTCAATCTCTGGGCTGATAACATTTCACACTCTCATTTCAAGACCGCTGCGTCACCCCCAAAAACATGCATGCGTTTTCAAATATTCCAAAGATCTGACGATATTCCTCCCTACTCTCGCTGCGACGTAAATCAACATACGTCAAGACACGGCAATACCATTGTGACTTCCTGTCGAACACTTAAAAGTAAAAGACCTCAAAGTGTGTGTGTGTGTGTGTGTGTGTGTGTGTGTGTGTGTGTGTGTGTGTGTGTGTGTGTGTGTGTGTGCACATGGGTATGTATGGGTTGGCTGTGTGTGTGTGTGTGTGTGTGTGTGTGTGTGTGTGTGTGTGTGTGTGTGTGTGTGTGTGTGTGTGTGTGTGTGTGTGTGTGTGTATTTCCACAATAGATGTTTTGAGTCCTGAATCACCAGTGCAATGAAAATAATTTTGTAAGAAATTTTACATTCAGCATGACAGCATACCATGAGTCCATGCGGGTTGCGGGTAGATTCAGGGGCAGAGCTAGACCGGATCTGTGATCCTTATCCTATCCGAATCCGTCCCGCCTTGCAAGTGATAGAGCTGAGAGCCTACCATCTGCGAAATCAAAAGTAGAACTCAAAAGTAAGTTCCTTTATTTTGAAAGAGAACATTGTACTTCCTATCTGTCAGCCGTTTTGAAGCAAGCTTAACGCGGCTGTTCTCCTGATCTCCTCCCGATGTACTCTGGGTAAATGTTGGTTACACAAATGTAAATAAATTGGCACTCTATGGCAAGCTGTGGTCTGTATGGACATACACGGGGACACGCTGAGGCAGGCACGTTTCCGGAGCTCTGTTAAACAGAAGCTGTTAGCGCCATGACTCTGCAGCCGCAAACATCGTAGATTTCAACTCATTTATGCACGGAATGGTGCTGCACGGATTTTTATACTCATGCGGGCCGACAGTTATAGCTGTGTTATGTCAGGGCACTTATAAAATCAAGTATGGGTTCAGGTTATTAATATAATCCACCCATGTTGGTCCCAACCCGGCCCCCTTCTTGTCACCAGCCCGTGGGCTGTTTTTGTTGCCTTCACGAACAGTCCGGGAAAGAATGAGTGTAAACTACGGAAGCAGGGACAAATAAAACTGTTTTTCTTTCTTAACCGCACCACCTGAAATTCAGTGACAAACCCTACACACCACATGTGTTTGCTTTCATTTTATTTTCATTTACATGGGGGAAAGGAACTGTACCTTGCCTAGGGAGTCACAGAACTAATGCCAAGTTCCCTCTTCTGGTTAAAACATCAATTCACCTTGTTGATAGAACGCCGTCACTCCTTCGGGTCTGTCAAATCCACAGCGGACAGATTATTTTTGTGGTGTTTGAAGCAGACACCCACAGTTATGGAAAGTTCAGTAGGTTGTGTTGGTGTTTGTAACATTTCCTCTCCCATCCCCTGTTTTCACATTAATAAATTGATTCAAACTAAACATGTTCCTTCTTTTTAACATGTTGTAAACAGATTTTACAATCTTCCCAAAACCTGTAGACTGTAGACTTTATTGGTAAACAAGGAAAACAAGCTTTCTTGAGAAGAAAAAAAAGCAGACATTTCGAAAAACTACTGAATTCAGCTCCTTAACCAAATATAACAGAGAAAATAGATTGTATTCAATCATGACCTCTTTAGGGCCTGGCTTATGTCGGAAAAAAGGTGGGGGTGATTTTCTGACCAAACAGAATGCAATTTGTCCAATTCCCCTGAACGTGGCACCATTCTCGGTCCCACAATGCTTTGTGTTACTAGCCGTGACAGTGCACGCTTTAAACGTATAGGTAGCCGTATGGAGCAGAACGGGGTTGACACCTAAAAGTAACCCTAGTGAGGTATTAACGAGGATATTATATCTATCTCATTAAGGTATGTGGGTGGTACTTATTGTGATTGTGACGACTTTTCATTATAAAAGCTAAATGTATGTCAATGTTAACGTCAACCTGACGCTGAGTGACGCTCACCGGTACAATCAGAGCTATTATCCTACAGTTTAGGTTTATATCATAAACATAATTGTAAATATATGATATAAAAAGGACCTACCTATATTTTCTTAAGCTGTTGTGATATCAATATTCTGTGCATTAGTGTTTTGTTTTGTTTTTACTGTATAACGATGAACAACGCTGACACCCGTCTGCGTGTATCATATCGCAGTAAGGTTGGATTTACGTTGGATAATCGACGGACATTCACTACCGATCAGCCAAAATTCTCACTCCTCTCCCACTCCCATTCTCCCTCATACCCAGGAATGGCAGGGGCAGTGCGGCGGAGTCTACCCATAACCCTCGCTATCAACTTTAGGTGTTGAAAACAAGGGGCCGTCGATAAATTTCCAATTAAAACCCCCCAAAATAGAATAGAATAGAACTTTATTAACTTTGTTATAAAAAAGGCAGTTTTCTTCAATAGCTCCCATGTCATTTGACCAGTAATTCTGAAATCAATCTGAAATTATAAAAGTGTCTTGGAGCAATGGGACACACCCTTTTTATCCCCAATTTGTCCTCATTTTTTTGGATAGATTACATCTATAGATTACATATATCTACAATTTGTACTCCAGAAAGTTTAATGGTTGAATTGAAATCCAAATGCAAACTCTTTTCTTCAATACCTTCCATGTAATGTGGCCAACTACACTGGAACTGATCTTGAAAAATGGCAGTGTCTTGGAACATTAAGACACACCACTTTTTTCTCTATTTTGTACTCCAAAAAAACTAATGGATAGATTAAGAGCCAAATTTTGACTCTTTTTATGAATAGCTCACATGTCACATTATCATCTATTCTGTAATTGATCTAGAAAAATATCTACACAACAGACAAATAGGACACACCACTTTTTATCTGTAATTTGTCCTGAGATGTGTCTTATTGTTCAAAGCTGTTGTTATTATTTAGGTTCAGTTTTAGGACTATTGGTCACATGTGATGGAAGGTATCAAAGAAAAGAGTCCAAATTTGGTTTAAAATCTTTCCATTAATGTTTTGGTGGGCAAATTGGAGATGGAAAGCTGTGTGTCTTCTTGATCTTGTCAAGATCATTTTCAAGATAATTGATCACATGAGATGGAAACTATTGGAAATAAAGAGTTCAAATAAGGCCTTCAAGTCAAACATGCATTCTTTTCAGAGATAAAAAGAGATGTCTTATTGTTTTGAGACACTGCTATTTTACAAGATCAATTCCAGGATAATTGGTCTCATGACATAGAAGCTACTGAAGAAAAGATTTGAAATTTGGCTCTTAATTCAACCGTACATTCCTAAGAGTACAAATTGGAGATAAAAAGTGGTGTGTCTTATAGTTTCAAGGTGAGGTTGTTATTCAAGATCAATTTAAGGGTAACCGGTCATATGGTATGGGGGCTATTAAAAAAGGTTAAAATATGGCTCAAAATCAAGTGGCAACATTAGATTACTAAAAATGAAGCCTTTGCTTTTCAAGTGTTAACAGTTGCTGTTCATCAAGAATCCGCTTGAGGCTGGATGCAAAGAGACTGGAAGTCATGTACACACCCAGCCATAAAAACAGACTTTTACAGCATTAAATACATATTCACAGCCTGGTTCAGAAAAAAAGCTTGGGTCTAAAACGCTGCTTTCACTATTGGCACAAACGGTACAGTGAGTAAACTTTTTTCTAACTCAGCAGTTTACGAGTTATTAGGATTGTTTGATTGTCCAATCAGAGACACAGCTCAGGCCATGTGACTAATGGGCGCCCTGTAGTTGATCAACAGGAACCTCACAGCCAGCGTTATATCAAATGTGGCTGCATCCAGGGGTTGGCGTCATTTAACGGTATCTAGAACAGACAGGTGATGTCGCAGAGGCTACATCCATGTTTTATACAGCCTATGATTAAAATCTATCCATACATCTTTTGGTGGACAAATTGGAGATGGGAAGCTGTGTTCCTTTTGATCAAGTTCATTTTTACGATAATTGGTCATGTGACAATTGGAGCTATTGAAGAAAAGAGTTTAAATTTGGCTTTTAAGTTAATCATACATTTTTTATAGTACAAATTGGAGATAAAACAAGGTGTGTTTTATTGTTCCAGCGTGATGGTACCATTCAAGAGCAGTTCCTGGATAATTGGTTACATGACATGTGAGCTATTGAAAAATAAAAAGGAGTCACAATTCGGCTTGAAATCTGTCCAAAAAAATTTTAAAGGACAAATTAGAGATAAAAAAAGAGTGTCTTATTGTTCCGAGACACTGCTATTTTTTAAGATCATTTTCAGGAAACTAGGTCAAATAACATGGGAGCTATTAAAGAAAAACTACCTTTTGGGGATTTTAAATTTTTTTAAATTTTTTTGACAGTTCCTTGTTTTTAACACCTCAAGTTAACAGCGAGGATTTTGTTAGACTTATCCACACTGCTGCTGTCATTCCTAGGTATGAAGAATGAGAAGGCACCGGTTGGTCGGCAGTGGAGGTAGATGTCTCACAGGTTAAATGTCTCTTGTGTTAAGCTGTTCTGATGTTTCGTGAATACACACTCACACTATGCATGGCCCACAATAACTAATACCAGGATAGGTGATATCTGATAAACTGTAAGACAGTTGTTCCAGATACATAGATATCTAAAGAAATGCTTCTAAAGTTATGTGCAAGGATAATGTCTTTAATATTTCAAAGTGAGTTCACATTGGAGTGTAAAAGTCCTCAGTTTGGGTACATGTTTGTTAATTTTGACCAGAAATTATTTTCTTTTAATGCAGTTGTGCAGTTGTTTGATGTTTGAATGTCTCGCTGTGTGTTTTCTAACATCAGACTCTCATCTTCAGTATGTGTCATCGCGTTGATGATGTCATGAAGCTGTGTTGTGAGTTGTCAGCCGATCAGCAGATCCAGACTACAGTGAAAGGTTCAGGGAAGGGCGCAGCAGCAGCTGGGGGACTGGCCTTTGCTGGGGGGCTGGTTGGGGGTCCTCTGGGTATTGCAGTTGGTGAGTAGAGTAACAAAACCTTTTTCCTGGTGTGTGTTGGTGTTTTTTGTCACACATGACGGTGAGGGATGTTGTTGTGGCGAGTTTTGTATAAATTATAGATGTAGTCTGGGTGAGTTGGCACCTGTTTGTCTCTGATACAGAGTGATGAAGTTTGTCATCGTCAGGGGCCATAGTGGAAACGCTAACTCAGCTTAGCTTTGTCAAGAGTAAAGATGAGGTAAAGAGGTGAGCCTTCAGCCTTTTTGAAGACAGTTACAGGGTACCTGTCAGTCAAGTTAGCCATGGCCTCATATGAGCAAAACTTGTAAGTTTAATAGCTTCTAAAAAAGCAAGTTACAAAAAAGATTCTCCCTTCATACAGTGTGTTCTGATGAAATGAGGTACTCTGACCTGTTGTGCTTTTGCATGGCTGTAACATGTTTGTTTCTGCTGTGAAGATCTGCTTTTTTGAATGGATGCGTATTTGGTTTCTGGTGTTATGCGGCCAGCCTGAAGTGGAAGTGGAATGTCTGCATGTTTCATTCTTTCAGACTGAAGGTTACCTCTTAGTTTAAACCCTCTGAACCAGATTGTGTCTCCCTGCAGGTGGTGCTGTTGGAGGTCTGCTGGGCTGCTGGCTGACCAGTGGACAGTTCAAACCTCTGCCTCAGATCATCATGGAGCTCAGTCCTGAGCAGCAGCAGAAGCTCTACAGCAATCTCATGGTCATCCTTGGAGACATTCAGTGGACAGATTTAGCTCAGCTCACCGCTCTGGTGATGGGAAACGGCGTCTTAAAGCAGCAGCTCACGGCCACCCTGCTTGGGTACATCACCAAGGAGCTGCAGGCAAATGTGCACTACGTGGATTAATGGCCTGCCTCAGGACTATGTGAGCTGGAGAGACTCTTTACTGATGTAAAAAGCAATATGTAAATTGGCAAACACTCAATGGCCAGTGCATTCTCTGTCTCCATGGATATGAATGGCCACAGCTTTAAAACTGGCTTTATTGTGTGAAGTGCACATATAAATTAAAATGTATTTTAGAGAGTTTTTTTTTTAGTGGCGCTGGCTATCATGTGTGGCTTTAAAGGTTTTCTGACGATGAGGTAGAGTTGTCATTATTTGAATTTATAGGGATTATGCACTGAACCAGAGCCAGCTGTCTCGAAACATCCTATCATCTGCTGGATACAGGATGCTCTCACTGAGAATCACCTTTATTTCTGTGAGGGATTTCATTAAGACAGGTTCGTATTTTACAAAGTAAATCTTATTCCTCAGGATCATCTGCACTGTTGGAGGTAAAACTGTCAGAGTCTCTCTGGATGGATTTTAAGAAGCTGCAGGCCTTCTTGGTTCAGATTTGGATTTATGAAATGTATATAACTCATCACAGGCAACAGAAAATATGTGTTTAAATGTTTACCTTCTATTAAAGTTGTCGCTGTGCATGAGTTTTGCATATTTCTGCACTGTTGTGGCATTTTTAACTCTTTCTTTATTTGCACTCTTTAGCCTTAAATATTTTTGTTTCATCAGCCTAATACTTTATGTTGAAGTTTTCTGTGATATCTCCCATGAGACTACATTTTTGATTTAAAAAAACTAGCAGAAAATGGAAGCATCAACATGCATTTGGTAACAAACAAATAAAATATCTCTGTCCTAGAGTTTGAAATATAACTTTATTAGTAATTACACATCCCCATCGCCAACAGAGAGCCTCTGAAAACCACGTTATACAGATAGGAGCTGAGAGAGCGCAGTGTTTATCCCACCACCACCGTCTCCTCATCAGGAAACTCGTAGAAGGGCACCTCCAGGTTAAGTGGAGCAGGTCCCTTTCTTATTCTACCAGAGGCGTCGTAGTGAGAGCCATGGCAGGGGCAGTAGTAGCCTCCAAAGTCTCCAGCGTTGGCGATGGGTACACAACCCAGATGGGTGCACACGCCCAGGACAATGACCCAGCTGGGGTTGATCACTCTATCCTTGTCGTGCTGGGGGTCACGGAGCTCGGCGAGATTCACCGCCGCCTCTGCAGCGATTTCCTTGTCTGTGCGGTGGCGGACAAACAAGGGCTTCCCTCTCCACTTGAAGGTCATGTTCTTGCCTTCGGGGATGTCACCGAGCTTGATCTCAATCTTGGACAAAGCCAGGACATCAGCTGATGCGCTCATAGAGGACACAAACTGGGTGACCACTGTCTTGGCTGCATAGACGCCAACCATGGTGGTGGCTCCTGTGACCAGGTAAGAGAACGCTCTTCTAGCCTCACTGCTGTCCTGGGAGGACTTGTTAGGGTCAAGGACCTCGGGGCGGCGGTAGTCAGAAAAGTCAGGGATCTTGATGTCTGTGTGGGCGAGGCGGATTCCTCCATGAGCTGAAAATTAGAGATGGGTTTCAATTTAAGAGACAGAAACAGAAGAGGTCAAATTGATTTACCCTAGAATATCTGAATTAATGATTCTGTGAGGTACCATTTGCTTCCCTGTGGAGAAAGATTTACATCTTATCACTGTGATGAGCCCGTCCTGTGCATGCCATGATTGTATTATCTAATGAAAAAAAAAAATTCTTTCCTGCATACATGGGTTTCTCATTGAGAAAATTTGCTGTTTTAATTAAATAAACGACTGTTTTTTAATCATCTTTTGTTATGTTGTTGCTAGGCGTTGCCCTGTTGGTTGTGGCCGCCTGTTGCAGCAGCTCTCTCTTCCTTGTTCGTTCCTTGGAATTTTTCTAAATCTCTTTTTCGTCATCTTTGTATTTGGAGTGGATCATTACTTTGTATGGTTCACTTGTTGGCCACCGACACCAAACTGGTTATGTCTGAGTGATATTTTTACTATTTTGGCTAATGCGTTTGTCTGGAGATCCTACATGTAACCATGGCTGCAGTGTTTACATGTAAAATCAGCTGTAGCGTGTCAAGGCTAACAGATGCAAGGCCTAATGATTTCCCACAAGGTGAGAAGGACGAGGTGACAACGACTTACTGGTTCTCAAGTGTGAGCTAAGAAGTGATGACATCGACCTGTCCTTCCATCCATCGTTATTGGGAACGTAAGATCTATCTCCAATAAGATGGACAAGCTAGCTGTGCTAACCCAGCAACAGAGGAAATACCAGAGAGCAGTGATGGGTCCGGCAACACCGATGCGTTGGCGCATGCGTCGAGCTCATAGAGCAAAACCCATGTCGGTGCGCGTATCACTTTAAGAAGGTCACATGATCGATACTGGAACTGTTTCGAAGTGAAACTGACGCGCCAAACTGTCTTTAAGCGCATCTGTCAACGAGATGTGTCGGCCAAACAAATGTCTGATCCGATCTGACGTGATCATCGTAAAATCCGTCACTAATTATGGCACAGCCTCCGCCAAAAAGAAAGGTTTCCGCCGTGTGGGACCATTTTGATGTCATGACGGAAAATAAGGTATTTGTTTTAACATCCTTGTTTCATCCTGTTCCTCTCAGAGTTTCCACTTGATCTATCTGAATTCAATTTCAAAGGGACTCTTAGTTTACTATTTATATTATTTTCTGCATTATTATTATTATTAATTTTTGACTTCTTTTTTAACCATCAAGCCTCCAGAAAGCAGATGCTTGATGAGGCTGTTTTAAACTTCATCCTGAAGGACTGCCAGCCCCTCAGCATTGTAGAGTGTGAAGGGTTCAGGGAACTGGTTCAGGTCCTCGAGCCCTCATATGACTGAATTTCAAGACTTTGGGCGAAAATATTTTTTTGGATAAAAATTTGTAGATGAAAAACTCCCAGTCCACAAGCATCCTCATTCACAACACGTTTACTGAGATTTTCACGTTATGACACATGTTCACATTATTTATTGACTGTATCTGCAAATATCAGAGATAATAATTCAAACTTAAATGAAGAAAGGAAATAATACAATATTAAATACAATGACTTAAATTATATTATTGTATATATTAGGTCATTATATTAGTGTCAGTTGAGTATGTTTACTAGGTTGCCTGTGGGAATTTTTAAGGTCCAGCAGGTGTCAGTATTCAGTGACACAGTATCAACACAGTGTCAATACAGTTTGGCAATGTGTCGAAACGCTTCATGACACCTCATCTACCCATCACTACCAGAGAGCAGAGTAGCTATTCACAGACACGGCTAACAGAGCTGACACTGGACACAGCCACGTTGGAAGAATTTCACCTGCTGTGAGCAGACAGGTTCCAGGAGACAGAGACTGAACAGACTGCTGAAGAAGCTCAGTCCTGGACCCTGTGGAGGTGGAGACTGGCTGACTGGACGATGATGGACAAGCTGTCATCATTTATCTTGTTATTGACCATTTTGCACTTTTTATACACTGTCTTACTTTTGTTTTCTCGATTGCTGCTGTAACTCATTCTGAATTTTTCCTTGAGGATAAATAAAGTATTTTCTGTTCTATCTGCTCTGTCATCTCCTCTAACGGCAGCCCCAAGCTACTCATGGTCTCTTTTGTAGGTCACAGAGAGGCATCTGTATCAGTTTCAGGTTGTTTTACAATCAATTTAGAATGCTTCACTGCTTTCACAAGTCCTCTCTTACTTTACATAGGAACAGGTGAAACTACAGACAAAACCAAAAGCTAAATTCATTATTTGGGGATGGTAAAAATACATCAACACTAGTCTTGTTCTTTTCAGCCCACACGATTAATCCAGAGAATAATCGTTGTTTGAAGCTCTGTAATGGGTGTCAAGTAACCTGGATTTCAGTCATCACTAAATGTATCTATAGAGAAAAAAACATATCGCGTACTAAGCTTGACACACATGCTTTCGCCTCAGATGGTACGCAAGCAAAAACCCTTTTGTCCACGGTTACATACCACAATTTGATGATTGTTTACGGCTAGATTTCCCAAAAGGTCACGCATTAGATTTGGTATCACATAGATACCGATGAAGTCGGAGACTGTCTAAAAGTAAATATGGCCAAACAGTAATGTCAATGCTCCCCCCCGTCGGGTAAGGTTCTGTTATAAAACCCCAGCGATCCGCTGCTAGCTCCGACGACTCAGTACTAAATCACTGACGTGACTTTTGAGAAGAGGACAACAAAGTCAAAGTTACACAGCATTCACATTTACTAATACTATACAAACGTGTCTCTTAGATATGACTATGTAATTGATAACTGGTAAACTTTGGCTCAGACCAGCAGCAGTGGATTTGTAGATCATGTTTGGTTCTGGGTCTTACCCGCAGCAGGGGTCAGCTCTGTGGCTCCAGCGGACAGTCGGCAACGAACCGTGTGTTTGGAAGCCTGTAAGTACGGGGCCAGGGCCCCAGATCGAGCCGTTATGGACATCATATTTGCCCAAAATGTGAAAAAAAACCTCCCCTCGCTGCACAGCTGACGACCTTGCGTCGTTTCTTAATCGTCTGTGTGCTACTGCCAATTCGGTGTAGCCAGAAACCCACTTCGCCGCTACAAGGTTCCTGTTCTTCCTCGGGGTTTAATGACAATCAACGAATTGGTGCATATCCGCCACCCACTGTTTGGAGTGTGAACATACAGCCTGTACTGCTCCAGGGGGTCTGCAACGTTTAATATCAAAAGAGCCATTTACCCCCTCTTTTCACCAAAGAAATGTGGTCTGGACACAAATAGCTTTTAAGTTTCATAAGTTTTATTCTTTGTCTATTTTTACATGTTATAACATGTAATAAAAGAAAACCCAAAACAGAAGTGCAGTATGTTGGCCTACTTTGAAATGAATTCCACATAAAAAAAAAATATCTAGGCCTATTTCACTCCTTTCCATATTTATTTAAAATGAATAAAAAAAAGAGGCCCACTTAAATAAATATTTTTTTAAAAAACAGTGGCTGCTTGGCAGCTTAGTAAAAAGTAAACTTAGGAATATTTGTGACAAAAGTCGGGCTGTAAGATGCGACTTTGATCTCAATTTTCTATAACCGTTTCTGAACTGATCACTTTCGTTCCTCTTCAATTTGGTACTTTTCAGAAAATGCTTTGTGCTTGTTCTGAAAATGCCTTTTAAAGTTTACAATTTTAGTTGTATGCTTTTTTTTTTTGCCACATATATGCAAATTTTAGTTGACAAATTATTCAAACTATTTTAAATCTGATGACAAAAAGGTTGAACCCTAAGATAACTGTGGAACAAAATAAACAAAAAAATAATAATTGACACTTAGGTAAAGAAATACATTTTATTTATCTTCATGATTTTCTTTGTCAAGGCCAGAGGAAGCCACTACAAGAAGGCCAAAAAGCCACTTGTGGCTCCGGAGCCACAAGCTGCGACCCCTGTACTAATCTAAAAGAAATTATTATATAAATAAACAAACAAAATAAAGAAATTAAAATGAGGGGGCATGTTTAACCATTATTAGTGTTATGGTGTCCACCACCATTATTTCTTATTTCAAAACTTTTTTATTGTATGAAAAAATTTACGGCTGTTGTATGGTTATTTAAAATGTATGGTTCATGACTATGTGCCAAAACATCAAATCAAATTTGTTGAACTGACTTTTGGTTTTTTCGTTTTCACACAAAAAAATGAAAATTCCACTTCATATTTCATTTTGTCAATGGGCGGGGCTTTGAAGCCAGACAGTGCTATGCCCTTCACAATAAAAGTCTCTCTGTCAGGTATGGAGAACCAGACTTTCAATGCATTGCCTGCATTTATTCCAAATCAACACAAGTGGTGTACATAGTACATACATAAACACACACGCACACATACACACACACACACACACACACACACACACACACACACACACACACACACATATATATGATATGTAATAAAAAAGTTAAAGTAATGAAAAAAATAATAATTTTATTATTATTACCATTATTATTATTATTATTATTATTATTATTATTATTATAAATCTTTATTTCTCCATCCATAGCACAGTGAAACTAAGACACGTAAGATGAACATAATACAATCCAAAGTTTGACGGATATTAAAACATGCATCACTTAAACACACTTAAACTAACATCAATATTGCACTGCCTCATCATAGATATATTGCACCGTCCAGTTACATAAATATTACAACATATTTAAATATTGCAGCGTCCCTTCACCTGAGTATATTGTGACCCAGCTCACTTCGCCTACCAAGGGGTGCATCCATAACTGGCCAACATCAATGAACTTGGAACCTTGTTCTCCCTCTAAAGTCTTTTAGCAAATAAACACATTTTAGGGAAGGATGGCATTTACAACCAACAACGAGTTTCATTTGAATAAAAGCGATCGAAGCGTACTTTTGCTGCTGTCTTCTCACACACGAGGCAATGATCAGCCTGAGGCAAACCAGGGGGGTATTCCACGACGATGGCTTAGCTCAAAGCCTGGCTTATTTCGGTTAGCCTCGCTAACTTTAGTGAGAGCTGGGTTCCACAAACAAGGCTTCGGGTGAGGGTGGCTTGGTAAGCATGGTAAATTAGCAAGCGTGACAAGTCTGGTCCCGGGCAGGCTTACGGTCAAGCTTATCTTAGCTGCATCTCAGAGAAGGTCTGACGGGCTTCTAAAATAAGCCTTGTGAACTGCATGTCTCACATTAAATTAATCTAGAACTGTAATGAATTATGTTCTTGTTCAAAAACATAAACTGAGACCTTTTGGTAACTTTTCTGACACCCCCTGCTTAAAACCCAAAAAGTCAGAAGAGGCGTGAGGCCCCGCTTTGTGCAGGACGCAGTCTCGCAGTACTTTTTATTTTACTTTCCGCATGTGTTCGATCCCACCAGTGGTAACTACTTCAAAATATCTTATTTTATTTCCTCTGTCACCCTCAGAGTACAGTCAACACATGACAGAATAAAGGCACAAATTGTATTGTGATATAAAAGGTGACAACAGCCACAATTTTCCATATACATACCTTCCTTTTACCAGCGGTCCATTCTGATCATGATGATAATGTAAAGGTGATTCCAAATGGTGAGATAACTTTGTGTCTTCTCCCTTGTTTAAATGTAAAGCACTGTATCACTGTCATCTCTCATAAAAAAAAATTGCTACTCCGGACGCGCATTAAGCTGCAGCTTGGATCAGCCTGGCTTAAATAAGTGTCTCTGAAAATCAGCTGAGCCTCGTTAGTGGAACGAGTTGCAGCTAAGGTTAAAGTGGCCGCTTATTCAAGCCACACTTACGGGTGATAGCCCGGCCTTTTTTAGCCAGCTTTGTGGAATACCCCCCTGAGGGGTATTGCACAAAAGTAGGATAAATACATCCAGGATAAATGAGCAGGCGCGGCTTGAATAAGACTAGTCGGCGCTTTCTCTGATTAATTGGTTGCACGTTTGGCAGGCCAGGATGAAAAGACGTGGCTTAGTCAAGCCAGGTGTGGATCATTTGGATAAGTGGGCGTTCACAGCCTTCTTAAGAAGACCACGAGATCAATCACAGAATCACAGACTGAAAATAGAACAAGGACGTGCATCTTTCTTCACGCGGGACGAACAGACAATACTTTTTCAACTATATGAAGAAGTAAAACATATAATCCACAAGAAAGGCAACATGAGTGTGGTAAAAAAGGAGAGGGAAAAAGCCTGGCAGTTAATAACGGACCAGCTTAATGCGTAAGTAGCGCGAACATGTACAATTAAGAAACTGTACTCCACACACTGTCATAATTATAGTTAAAGGATGTGGAGCTGATGACTTTTCAAGTCCACTTATCAATACTTGTGTTTTTCTTTAATGTGGCCCATGGAAGTGCATGTTACTCAGGTTATTTGATGTATAATTAAGTTCAAAGAAAATTTCAACTCTGTGTCCGTGTTATCTATTGAATCAATTTTTCTTATGTTTCATCCCTCATCTGTCATGAAGAACGAACCTGTCTAGCCAGAAAAGAACCTGGCAGCAGGTGAAAACCAAATATAAAATTATTCTGCAGTCTGGTAAGTTACTTATGCGTAGCCCAAAGAGCAATTATCAAATGAAGTGATAAATTTATTGTCTGCTGAGATTGAATTTCTGTACGATTTTAGCCATGAAAAAAAGACATATCAAACCAGCACAAGGGGTGGCCCTCCAAGCCAGGACCTGACCCCAGCAGAGGAGCTGGCACTCGACCTAAATAAAGGGAGGCCAGTGATGGAGGGGATCCAGGGGGGACTGTGACAGATGGTGATATACATATTAATTAAACCTCTGACAGCAGTTTGACAAACTGTCTTTATTAGTATTGCAATATAACAGTAGGGCTGACAATGAGACTGAATGAATGAATAGAAAGATTGTTTAAGTTAAAGAGTGGAGTCAGAATGATGTGGGACCCTTCACTCCTAAAGGTGGAGTCCTAAAACAGGATGATTTTCCTATTTTCAGGAGACAGTTATGACAAAATTATATTCTGTTAGTTGTAGTCCATTTCAGTGGTGTGATATATTTATTTTTTCTTTGTTTCCCCTCTTTCTCTTTCTCATTCTGTAGGTTTAGGGTTGTTGTTTTTTTTGTTTTGTTTTTTTTTTTCATTTATTTTACATCAGTTTGGTTCAGTACCAATTTCAGTAAGGCCTGTTTTTTCCATTTTCTTTATAATAATTTTAAACCTTTTATTGTAGGACTTTTATTGATATAGAAAGGATTCTCAACTGTCTGTGTTAAAAGTTATTTTTGTCTTCATATAATCTGTGCAAATAAACAATACTAAAGTCAACCAGCAAATGCAATGACTACAGTTGTAAGATTTTGGGTGCAGGATGATTAAATGATGTAATGTATAGAAAAGGCATGGAAATGCTGTAAACCACGCTCATTTCTTACATTATAGAGAGCAGAGCCAGCGCAGGATTAATATCCACTCTGTGGAGGACGCTGATGTGCTTGCTGATACTGGGTCTGCTTTGGATTTTGGGGTGGTGCCGGCAATTGGGGTAGAGTGTGTTTTGGGGCTCTACACTCACGATACCAGTGACCATATTTCCCACATCTTCTGCAGCATCCTTTTCTTTGCCTGTTGTTAAATCTACGTTGTCTGCTGTAATTTCTCATTTGAGACTGAGCCTGATCCTGCGGCACTTGTTGTTGTAACATTTGGTTTGGGCAAGAAGATTCTCTCGTACTGAAAACTTGATTTCTGTACAGTCCCATCATCTCATTCACAGTATCTTTCCACGGCTTTGTGTACCAGTGGCGAACCGTGGCCCCAGCCACTGGGCCTTCAGTAGGACCATGGGACCACACGTGGCAATAAACAAACAAAGAAATAAAAACTGTGGTGGAATTTCATATTGCTTTATGCCTTTCCTTAGTTAATTCTCTAAATTGCCTCTATATGTGTCACAATAATACCTGTATTTGCCTTAAAGTTATCTGCACACAGAGACGGTGTTTTTCCTAGTCTGGGTTTGATCCGATTCACACGTTCCTGTCTCCTTGAATGCTGTTTCTCACATTGAGTTCCCAAGCTAAGCTGAACCCCCCTTTCTGATAGATAGACATAACAATCCCAATCTCAAGAATACTAAAAACTGAGCACACGGACTGGTCTGTTAGAACTGACTTTGCATTACACTGGGCACCATGTGTACTGTCTGTCATATTCTCCTCGGTCGAGCTATATAAACTATTTCAACTTAAGCCATCTGAGTCTCCTGAGTCTTCTTCATCAAGTGTCAAGATTCCTGAAATTTCTTTAACAAAAACAATAGCCAGAATCATGTGACATGGAAGTTTAGTATATTGATAGTTTTGTGGGATTAAAATTATCATGTGCCTGAACACTGCAACACCTAACACAACTTCAAACAATTAAAAAAATGAAGGTATAAAATTGAAAAAAACAAAAAACAAAACTGAGTTTCAAGTAATCCAGCAACCAGTCCTCTCCATTACTTTCCGCCATTTCTCTTCACGTTCTGCCAACTTGATCTTCTCTTTTCTCCTCACTCACTCACAGCTACAGTTAGGCGCTTATCCATTAAAGTGATACTCCAGGATGGAACAAGTTGGGTCCTATCACAAGGTTTAGGGCAGAAATTACCCCTACAGCAGTGTTTTTGTGCAGCAGAAGCCCAGAGCGCTCGCACCAAACACCCCCTCCCATCTGCAGCTAGACACTCTTGGGGCTTTCCTCTGCACTCAGACGGGGCCATATTTTACTTGACCACACAAATAAACGGACTCCCACCGAAAAAATCTGATATCGCCCTGCATTCACACTTTGTGTAGAGAATTTTCAGCGCGTTACTTTCACACAAAAACACCGCTAAATAAGGTTCTAGTTCTCATCGTGTCTCTTCGTCCTGGCAGACTACCTGCGTTTGTTTATATCTGGCACGCCGTGCGCGCGGACTGATACTCTAAGCTGCGAGCGCCTCGTAGCCAGTTGTGGCTCTGCAGCGGAGGTAGCACCGTTTAACAACACGATGAGAACTAGAGCCTTATTTAGCGGTGTTTTTGTGTGAAAGTAACGCACTGAAAATTCTCTAAATAAAGTGTGAATGCAGACGGGTATCAGATTTTTAGGTGGGAGTCCGTTTATTTGTGTTTTTGGTCAAGTAAAATATGGCCCCGTCTGAGTGCAGAGGAGCAGGGAGGGGGTGTTTGGTAAGTATTCGCGAATCCCCGGAAGACGACAGGAAATGATCCAGCCCACAACTTAACAAAATATGATTGGCTAAGACAGCTGTCATTGTCAAATTGTGTCCACATTTGCTTGAGTTACACAGACATTCGTTGCAGTTACTGAAGGCCCTGCCTGCTAGAATGTGTCGCTGATTTACCAAGATACCATCAAAAGGAAAATTGTGATTGGTCCATTTTTCGTTTAGTTCTATTAACCCATTGTTTGCCAGGACAAGTTTAAAAAAATAATATAAAAGTCATTTCTATGATTTCATTGACTAAAATAAATAAATGAAAACAAAATAAAACAAAATAAAGAAATAGAATAATTATTTAGGCGTACCAAAATTCTTTCAATATTTTTATTAGGCCTTCACTGAATACCTTGAAGGCCCAGAGGGTTCCTCTCTGTTGTGTACCATGCAGGAACTGCTAACTTAAAACAAGATGCAATGTCTGGTTTCACATTTTGAAGAAAAGTCTGTACCGCAAGCAAACTGTTTTCTTCTCTGTCTATTCCAGCATTTTGATCCCATTCTTTCACAAAACGCACAATAATATCAGGAAGCAACTCATTGTTCCTTTGAGTACAGTGGACAACTGCAGTGAAATTACTGTTGTTTCGTGCACATGTTCTTACATATTCACCAACCTCATTCAACCAGATTGCCAAAGGTTTGGCATCAGGCCATTTTCCACCTTCATCAGGATCAGGGAACTGGAAAGTGTCTTTGCACAGAACCCATTCAGATCCATATGTGTGGTCCAGCAATTGTTCCACATCCGGTATCATGCAATCATAAAGCTTGCCTATCCGTCTGAATCATGTCAGGTATGTTTTCGGGCACAAAATGGGATCAGGGGCTTCTTTGATCATATCTCTGACCTCTGCAGGAGTCCAGGTTCTGCACACAGCTGTATCACCAATCAGATTTTTGGAGCGTTCAAATTTGTAGACTGTGAAGGTTCTTGCCTCTTTTTCTCCAATTTTGTGGAATCGTAACGTTCTGGTGCACTTACTTCTGGTCTGAGTCTGGACTTAATCGTTTTGGTGCTAGAACTAGCAACACCTGAATGAGTCCTGCTCTCTCCTCTTCCTCAGATTTTACTGCACCTCCAGTGGCTGTGTGTGCAGCTATCTCCTGTCTCACCTCTTCCTCGTCTGAGTCTGTGTGTGTGTGTCTGTCTTGCTTTCACTAAGTAAAGGACGCCTCTCTGCCTCCTTTCTTTTCCTTTCCAGAATAGCGGTTACATTCATCCATAACTCATCCTCACTTTGTCTCACTCTGTCTCTGGCTTCTTTATCCTCCTCTTCTCTCCTGTCTTTCACTACAGCTTTTTCCTCACTGCTAGCTGGAGTTATCTTGGGCATAAGATGGGAGGCATGCTGCTGTAACAGATTTTCTGGAAGTGGTACCCCAGCAGTAAAAATCAAGGCACAGAGAGTTACAGGGGAAGCTTTGTTTTTACCCTGTCTCTTAGCCCACATGTAAACATATAGCTTTAGCACATGCCGACCCTTCACTGTGTCGTTGTTTAATTTTCTCAAAGTCTGTGTTAGAAATGTCCAACTTCTCCTTTAGCTTTGCCAGATGACAAGTAGCAACATAGTCAATGCACTGACTTGTGAAAATCTTCAACTCATCAGACAGCCATTCACATCGCTTCTCATTCACACTTTCATTCTTACTGAGCCTGATCATATCATTTTCACTCCTGTCAGATTGATCACCAGTGAATGCTCTCCTATGGTGTGACCTAGGTGATGAAGGATTATCTTTAGCCCTTACATTGTGTGCTTTAGATTTTGGATTGCCATTCTTTTGTTTAGGCTCAACTTTTTGAGTCCTGTGTCCAATTCCTCTTTTTTCCCCTGTTGTGGACTGATTATTACCCATTTTAGTAACAAACAGTAACAAACACTCAGATTAATTAGCACAGAACACAAACATGCACTTAGCAAACATGCACAACCATTTCAACAGCATCTTGAGTCTTTCGCAACAACAACTACTAACCGCTTTGTCTGATCTGGTGGTGGGGTATTTTTAGAAATATTCAGCAATCACCTACAGGCGAATTGCTCAGCGCTCATATCAATATAACACTGCTCTAAAGTCACCGACTAAAGAGTCTTACTTTCCCAATGAACACAGATTCACAAACTGGTCTAGCTTTAAACGGAATGGATTCTAGAAAGTAATCCATCCCGGAACGTCTTCCCAAGGAAAAAAGCTCACACTTGCTCCGTCTGTGTTGAGTACAGCTTTCAGCTGCCCTGGAAAGTCCCCCTTTGCAGGAGGGCTGTGGTGGCAAAATCAACACACAGTCTTCTGTACCAACAACACTTCACCAACTTCAATGAAACTCAAAGTTCATCATTATCAGTTTTAAATCTCAGTTTCAAATTTCCAAATTGTGAATTTAAACTCAGAATTCCAGTTGAGGGATTCCATTACACATTAACAATCCAATTTTGTCAAGCTCCAACCAATCAAACATTTACAGTTTCTTTCTGATCTCCTCAAACTCAGACATGGCAGTTGCGAAAAAAACACTATTTGCGCTTACCAGTCGTTGTTGTGTTGAGATCCTGTTTGTGACGCCAAATTGTTGAGGAAATTTCAGGAATCTTGACACTTGATGAAGAAGACTCAGGAGACTCAGATGGCTTAAGTTGAAATAGTTTATATAGCTCGATCGAGGAGAAATTGACAGACAGTACACATGGTGCCCAGTGTAATGCAAAGTCATTTCTAACAGACCAGTCTGTGTGCTCAGTATTTAATATTCTTGGGATTGGGATTGTTATGTCTATCAGCCAATGGGTTCAGCCTAGCTTGGGAACTCAATGTGAGAAACAGCGTTCAAGGAGACAGGAACGTGTGAATCAGATCCAACCCAGACTAGGAAAAACACCGTCTCTGTGTGCGGATAACTTTAAGTCAAATACAGGCATTATTGTGACACATATAGGGGCAATTTAGAGAATTAATTAAGGAAAGGCATAAAGCAATATGAAAATTCCACCACATACATCAGTGTGGTTTAGTACCAATTTCAGTAAGGCCTGTTTTTTCCATTTTCTTTATAATAATTTTAAACCTTTTATTGTAGGACTTTTATTGATATAGAAAGGATTCTCAACTGTCTGTGTTAAAAGTTATTTTGTCTTCATATAATCTGTGCAAATAAACAATACTAAAGTCAACCAGCAAATGCAATGACTACAGTTGTAAGATTTTGGGTGCAGGATGATTAAATAATGTAATGTATAGAAAAATAAATGCAATATTTTTTGCTGTGTTTTTTATATTGTGATATTAAACAGTGACTATCATCATGTAATTGTTTATCCTACCTGTCTGCAGGTTTGTTTATACTCAGCTGGCAATTCCAAGTGGTGTCGGGTGATAGGTGTCAATTACACCAGTTGTGACCAAACAGAATTTCTTTTCTCACCATGAACACTGGTCTGATCACAATTACAGCAGCTTTACAAGAACTGAAAGCTCAATACAAGTGCTAAAACTAGAAGAAACACTTACAGACTACACCAGATTATTCTTCAAAGATATGTTTTTATCAAACTGTCAACAAAAATAAAATCTGAATATGATACAAGACTTAAAAATACACAATGCTTTACGGTGTGAAATTATTAAGTGCAAATGACTGCTACAAAACTTAAAAATACACAGACTTTTACACATATAAATAATAAAGTGAAACTAGGTAGATAGACAAAATATTTTCTCTTCATTGAAACTGAAGAGCCATCCATGTTCACAAATGTATCCTCTGAGTTGGATCAATAACAGTAAGTATGGTAGACATGGAAGGCATCTTAAATAGTTTAATATTGTCATAAATGAGAGGATGAGGATGTCAGCATGTCACCTGTCTGTCTTATCTGTCACAGCCTTTTTTGAATCATAAAGGAGAGGCTGTTTGCCAGCCAGCAGCAAACAGAGTGATAATTAACTTATAAATTGTTTAGTGTTTTAATGCACTCAATCGTGATCCTTGGTGCTCTGTAGTCTGTGTCTGTGTGTGCTCACCACATTGGGCGGAAAGCTTAATCAGCGTCTTGTGTTTATTTAAAGCATACTGTCAGACTTCAGACAAAGGAGTTGACATTTACTTTCATTTTCTCTGTGTGTCTGTCGAACAAGCAAAGTTATAACTGTTCACTCTTTCAATGAAAGCTACTTACTTAACCACGATCCTCCGCTCTGCCTGTGCGTCTGTATTTGTGTGCATGTGTGTGTGCAGCATCCGTGGGCCCTGCTCTATGAAGCAAGTTCAGCCTAGCGAGATAGCCTTGGAGCTACCTCGCTGAACTGAGCGCGTTCTCGCTACACGGTTTTACAACGCTGGTTATCAACCTCATAAGTGGATCCAGCTAGGCAATGAGTGGAATGAATATCCTATCTTAAATCAAGAGCATTTTAAATTGATTTCAGAGCAGTATTTTATTGATTTCATGCTCAGATTTTATGATATTGTCTCTCAAAACTCTGCTCTTGCGCTCAAATTTGCTCTGCGCGAGCTCAAACTGTCTCCTCGTGCTCAGTTATAATGCTGCAGCTGCGCGTGCTCAAACTGTCTCCCCGTGCTCGGTTATAATGCTGCGCGCGCTCAAACTGTGTCCTTGCGCTCGGATATAATGCTGCTCGCGCAGATTTCCTGCGTTCACACTCCGATTCTTCCTCTCGCGCGGAGGGAATTTTTGCTCACAGATCTGTCTGCGCTCGAATTTTTTTGTGAATCCACCAATAGAAGGCCGACTAGTATTGACCAATCAGATTATCCCTGTTTGTTCATGGGTGTGTTTGCTGTTGTTTACGGAGCGTCACATACGGGTGGGCACTCTTTCAACCTGCCTTATCAGCCCCTGACCTGCAGGGCTGTAATAAATGTGATTTCTTTAATTTTTTGTCCACTGTTAAAATCAAACATCATTAAATAAATACACGAGCACCCGTGTTCTTAGCTGAAATAGCGATGTTGTATACTCATAGCTGCATGACACAGTGCTCTTTGAGGTGTGCTGGTGGAGAAAACAGTGTCACCATCATGAAGCTAGCGAGACAACAGCTCTCATAAAAGATGGACCAACAGAGTCAAGAAAATCAGGCAAGTTGTTTTGAATTCATTCTAATGAAAACTATATTGGGCTGTGCACTGAATATTTGATGATATACCTAGCATTATGCCTGAACAATACTACACCTGTATGACAGTTAATAAGCTACCTTACCTTGATTAGCCAATGCATCAAGTAAGGTATAAATGCCCTTATGCCCGTCGTTATCAGCTATAAATGAACATTAATTACTGATATTAGAAAGCTTCTTCCTGCAGCCAAGATGAGACTGATAAACCTTTTAAAAAATAATAGATGTTTCATATTCCAGTCTACAGCATGATTACTAGAGATTGAGATAAACATGATGAGCAAACACGTTAGAGCCAGGCACCGTTTTAACATGGTTTGTAAGCATTAATCAATGGTTAACGTAATGATGACTAATTGATAAGTATAATGTTCAGATAAGCCCCTTTCCAAGTCCTCCTAAAGGATCACATCTTGCATACAGTATGATCATCCTTTGCATTTCTTAATGTTATAAATCATTTTCAAAACAAATTAAACAAATACAGGGTTAGCCTACATAAATATTTTTTTTGGTATAGTTTCCATGTATCTATAACCCCAGGTATATGATCAAATATTCAGTGCACAGCCCAATATAGTTTTCATTAGAATGAATTTAAAACAACTTGCCTGATTTTCTTGACTCTGTCGGTCCATTTTTTATGAGAGCTGTTGTCTTGCTAGCTTCATGATGGTGACACTGTTTTCTCCACCAGCACACCGCAAAGAGCACTGTGTCATGCAGCTATGAGTATACAATATAGCTATTTCAGCTAAGAACACGGGTGCTCGTGTATTTATTTAATGATGTTTGATTTTAACAGTGGACAAAAAATTAAAGAAATCACATTTATTACAGCCCTGCAGGTCAGGGGCTGATAAGGCAGGTTGAAAGAGTGCCCACCCGTATGTGACGCTCCGTAAACAACAGCAAACACATCCATGAACAAACAGGGATAATCTGATTGGTCAATCCTAGTCGACCTTCTATTGGTTGATTCACAAAAAAATTCGAGCGCAGACAGATCTGTGAGCAAAAATTCCCTCCGCGCGAGAGGAAGAATCGGAGTGTGAACGCAGGAAATCTGCGCGAGCAGCATTATATCCGAGCGCAAGGACACAGTTTGAGCGCGCGCAGCATTATAACCGAGCACGGGGAGACAGTTTGAGCACGCGCAGCATTATAACTGAGCACGAGGAGACAGTTTGAGCTCGCGCAGAGCAAATTTGAGCGCAAGAGCAGAGTTTTGAGAGACAATATTACAAAATCTGAGCATGAAATCAATAAAATACTGCTCTCAAATCAATTAAAAATGCTCTTGATTTAAGATAGGATATTCATTCCATAAAGCCCGCTGCATCTGACCAATCGCGAACATGGAGCAGTCTGGAGCGTCAGAGCAGGCCGGAGAGAGAAGGACCGCATACTTCACACAGGAGGAACAGGAGGTGATCATGAGGAAGTATGACGAGCTGAAACATGTAATTAACATTAAAAGCAGCACCGTCGCCGCTGCTAAAGCACGGAAGGAATGCTGGCAGAAAATTGCTGACAGTCTAAATGCGTAAGTGTAGTGCAAAAACAATCTTTTGTGCCATTATCATCCTGAAATAGCTCTGCTCACCATGACCTTTTACTGTAACATGCACCATACCTAATTTATTTCTTAGATGAATTTATTCATTTGTTCATTCCTATCGTGTTTACATTTTTTGTGTGCTATATAGCCCACATGAGCCCTACATGAATTCCTGTCACAATTTTAATATGGTCAATAAAATATTGTCATGGAACAGAAGTATTGGCATTGAAGATCTTAAAAAGAAAGTATCATGTACTACCAACCCCTCCCTGGAAAACAGGTAAGTTTCATAAAGGTGGTCATCCAAAAAAGAGAGTGGGTCAGTGCGGTCCCTGAAAACTCTTGCGCGCCAGAGTGCTCCTCGGACATTGCGAGCTCCAATGTCCACGGGATCCCCTAAGAACGGACAAGCCATTTTTTTGTGAGGGTTCATCGGTCAGTGGGCGGGGTTTTTATAGTCTGCAAGTTCAATCTGGAACCTAACCTGCCCCGGAGCAGGTTAGCCGTTCAGCGTATGTTGCCATGGAGACTCGCCTCGCTGAGGAGTGATCCCGTGTCGTAGAACAGGGAATCCGGAACCTATCCTCAAAGCTACCTCGCTAGGCAGTAATCCTGTGTCGTATAACAGGGCCCTACTGGGTGAAAGAGATTGGATCAAACCACTGCGAGGATCGCGAGGGGTGTGTGATCTTTCAGTATTTAAATTTGTCAAACCGTGTGTTTTAAGTAGCATGACTTGTATTGTACCATTAGAAAAACATTAATATATTATGACAATTAATTACAACTGATTTTTTTTTATTTATTTATTTATTTATTTATTTTTTTTTTTTTTGGGGGGGGGGGGGGGGGGGACTATATGGAAGGGGGGGACATGCCCCCTGCATCCCCCCCCGGGATTTCCGCCTATGGTCCAGACTGAAAGGAGACTGAAAATAAAACAATGTGTTCTGTTAGCTCTAGAGAAGTACCTGGGCCCTGTTCTACGAAGCAAGTTCAGCCTAGCGAGATAGCCTTGGAGCTACCTCGCTGAACTGAGCGCGGTAGCCGGCGGTCTCGCTACACGGTTTTACGACGCTGGTTATCAACCTCATAAGTGGATCCAGCTTGGCAATGAGCGCGTGCACAGATATAAGGCGGAGCCCGCTGCATCTAAACAATCACGAACATGGAGCAGTCTGGAGCGTCAGAGCAGGCGGAGAGAGAAGGACCGCATACTTCACACAGGAGGAGCAGGAGGTGTTCACGAGGTGAAACATGTAATCAACGTTAAAAGCAGCACTGTCGCCGCTGCTAAAGCACGGAAGGAGTGCTGGCAGAAAATTGCTGACAGTCTAAATGCGTAAGTGTAGTGGTGTAGTGCAAATAAAATATTTTGTGCCATTATCATCCTGAAATAGCACTGTTCACCATGCACTTTTACTGTTACATGCAACATATCTTAGTTCTTACGTGAATTTATTCATTTGTTCATTCCTATCGTGTTTACATTGTTGTGTGATATGTAGCCCACATGAGTCCTACATGAATTCCTGTTACAATTTTAATATGGTCAATAAAATATTGTCATGGAACAGAAGTGTTGGCATTGAAGATCTTATTACGGCAATGAGAGTTCTTCATTCCCTTTCGCTACCTTTAGAAAGTGTCATGTACTACCAACCCCTCCCTGGAAAACCGGTAACTTTCATAGAGGTGGTCATCAAAAAAAGAGAGTGGGTCGGGCTCCGATGTCCACGGGATCCTCTAAGAACGGACAAGCCATTTTTCGTGAGGGCTCATTAGTCAGTGGGCGGGGTTTTAATAGTCCGCGAGTTCAATCTGGAACCTAACCTGCCCCGGAGCAGGTTAGCCGTTCAGCATGTGTTGCCTCGCCTCGCTGAGGAGTGATCCCCTGTCGTAGAACAGGGAATCCGAAACCTATCCTCAAAGCTACCTCGCTAGGCAGTAATCCTGCTTCGTAGAACAGGGCACTGTTGGTGAGTTTTTGTTTGCAAAAAGTGACTTAAGCAATTTACCTTTCAGAACGCTACAATAATAATAATAATACTAATACTACTAATAATAATAATAATAATAAATTTTACTTAACCTTTATTCAACCAGGAAGGTCCCATTGAGATTAAGAACCTATTTTTCAAGGGAGTCCTGGCCAAAAGGCAGCAAAGTTACTCAGTAAAATTATGGCGATTTGCAATCAAAAGTTAATATTACGAAAAACTGGTACAATTTCAGGAGGCTGTCTCAAGTGCTATACAATATATAATAATAATAATAATAATAATAATAATAATGATAATAATAATAATAATAATAATAATAATAATAATAATAATAATAATAGAAATGCCTTGTTGTGTTCAGGCAATTTTCAGGTCAGCTTTGTTAGGGGGTCCTCGTGATGTAAACAAGGGTCCTCCCACAACATGGAGACGAGCTACACAATGGTGACCTAAGTGAGAAGAAAACATCAAATCAACATGAAAATACCCAAAAGAAAACTCTTCCTTCTGATAATCTTCGCATACGTGGCGTTTTCACTCTACGCTGCGTACAATGTGTTCTTCAGCACCAAGGTGATCTCCCGCGTTCACAGGGTGGTGAAGACGGAGACAGGAGCACCCTCCGGTAATTTAACCCACCGTGACTCCACCATGTCCCAACCACGCAGAGAAACTAAAGCCGTCATAGATCGACTGCTAGGAAGCCTTGAAGGTGTTATGATGAAGACCTCTCTTCATGTGTATCATGAATCGGTGTGTAAACCTCGGACGCTATGTTTCAGGTGGTGTCAAAGATGGCGGTGCCGCGGAGTCGTTTGTAGCAGATGCGTGGAATCCGTGGGAGGATGAGCGGGTTGAGTACAACTCGGCTCTGATTGAAAAGAGAGAGGCCTTCAAACAGCACATGAGCCGGATTGATAAAAACAAATCAAAGAGATATAAAGTCCAGATCTGGGGGAAAGCTGCCATCGGTAAGTAACGAAGTAAGGAGATACTGTATGTTCAATGAACTACACCCTTCAGGGGAGGCCTGCTGTCTCTACATGAGTGATAATGCTCTGAAATCAGTTTGACTTTTTGGGGGGTTATTTCAGTTCTTCTTTTATTTTGTAATCAGATCACTTTCACAATGCCTTACTTCACAGAGCTCAAATTATAGTAATCTCTGTAAGGGAGAGATATTTCAACAGTCACCACTAACCATTCACCAGTTATTTAAATAGTTTTCTACATCTATAAATGCATATGGTCTATGTATATTTCTTAGCTTTACAGAAAGTTTGCACTAAAACTCATTTTTGTTCCTTATTCTGTAGTGGTTTCACTGGGAACCCTTTGATGCTGCATACTTATTGATCCCCAAGGGGAAATTACAATGTCACACCTCTTCTACTGCAGGCTTTCTCTTGTTACTGGGAAGTTTATCATGCCATTAAGGAAGTTTTTATTTATAATCTGAAAAAGCAAACAGCTTTCAGGTGCCCTACAACCACCGTGAACAGTTATATCACATGAAAGCCATGAGATGGTTAAATAAAGTTTAATAAATATGTTGTATGATAAGGCAACTGTCACATGAACTGTTCCATTTTTTATAATTATGAAACAAATAGTTAGAAATCATATTCCATTTCCAGTCTTTCTTAAATTTACAGTTGACTGATTATGGTTTCTCATCCAAGCCAAAAGGTTAAGAAATTTAGCAACTGGTGAATAAAGCATGGGACAAGAACAGCGAAGTGGAGGTGGAACAATTCTGAACACCTCTACAAAGTATCAAGCTTTGAAAATAAATGTAAATATAAGGTTTAGTGGTGAAAATGTGACAACTATTGAGGTTTAAAAAAAGTAGAAATAGATCTTGTTATTTCTGGCACTTCAGGTGTTGATTAAATGTCGCCTTTGCAGCATGGCCTTTTTTCCTTTCTTACAATTCACTTAATAGAAATTCAGTTAAGTTTGTGCAGAACACAATATACAAATCAATCAGTCTTTATTTTTAAAGCACCAAACCATAACAAACGTTTTCAGAAGGCACTTTCCTAAAACATGAACAAGCATAGACCTGTTAACCTTAATAACCTTTTATTTATCAGCAGAAACCCAACATCAAGACAAGGAGTCTGATCTCATCTTAACCCCGCATGAGTACAGAGCTTTGCAGCAAAATCAAGTTACAATGGAGAGGAACAACTTCCCTTAAACTGGCAGAAACCTCTGACAAAACCAGACTAAAGTTAGATAGACCTCTGAGGTAAAGTGTGCAGGATTTAATTATTAATGTTGTATTCAAAGGTACAGTGTTTAGTATAAGGTACAGTGTGTAGTATTTAAAGGTACAGTGTGTAGTATTTAAAGGTTCAGTGTGTAGTATTAACAAGTACAGTGTTTAGTATTTAATGTTACAGTGTTTGAATGTTCAGCGTGGAGTATTTACAGGTACAATGTTTAGTATTTAAAGGTACAGTGTTGAGTATTTAAAGTTACAGTGTTTAGTATTCAGGATGCAGTGCTTCGTATTTACAGGTACAGTGTGTAGTAGTTAGTATTTTTTGTCAGAACTGATATAGCTGAACTGACAAGCCATTAGCATGCCTCCCAGAAGGTCAAAACCCTGACTGGAGGCAAACCCAAACACACAATTACAGAAAGTGACCCGGAAACCTTCACCACTGCTCTGAATAAATTTTACACCCATTTTGACAATCAGGACTTCTCACCTGAGTGTCAGGCCACACTGAGAACCCTCCCGCCACCAGACCCTGAAGAACCGGCCCCTTTTACAGAGGAGGAGGTACGGCATCAGCTGAGCCTGTGCAAAACACACAAGGCCTCAGGACCTGATGACATCCCAGCCAGGGTGCTAAAGACCTGTGCCATGGAGCTCTCTCCGGTTTTACACTCACTCTTCTGTCAAGCGTACCGGACTGCCACAATACCCACAATGTGGAAAACTGCTGTCATAATCCCAGTTCCAAAGAAACCCAGACCCACAGAACTCAACCACTACTGCCCCATAGCTCTAACTTCCATAATAATGAAGTGTCTGGAGAAACTCCTGCTGAACATTTTCCTTCCACTTGCCACCCCACACCTGGACCCCCTCCAGTTTGCCTACAAGGCAAAGAGAGGCACAGAGGACGCTGTAGCCTGCCTGCTGCACCTCTTTCTCCAGCATCTGGACTCCCCAGGCAACTTCGCCAGGATTCTTTTCATAGACTTCACACTTTACCCACAACTTCCTCACTGACAGACAGCAAGCAGTAAGGGTGGGCTCAACCACATTCCCTGTTCTCACCATCAACACTGGGGTGTTGTGTGTTAAGCCCTTTCCTGTACACACTCTTCACCAACAACTGCCTCAGTATCTCACCCACCACAACATATCTCAAATACTCGGACGACACAGCCATCCTTGCACTCCTCTCTGACAGTCAATCCACCTCAGACTACTACAACACTGTCACACACTTCACAAACTGGTGCACGGACAACCATCTACAAATCAACGTAAATCAAACAAAGGAATTACTGATCAGCCCCCTCTCACCCCAGCACCCCATCATCATAAACACCCAAACAGTTGAGACAGTAGACACTTTCCAATATCTGGGAATAACTCTGGACAAAAACTCACCTTTGATCAACACATCACGGACATTCAAAAACGTAGCTAACAAAGACTGTCAGCCATCCGAAAACTTAAAGGACTCTATGTTGCACCTCACCTCCTGCTGTTACTCTATCAAAGAATCATCCAGCCTATCCTCCTGTACTGCTCCACCTGTTTCTACACCATGCTCTCTGTCACCAACCGGGCCAAACTCACAGGCATAACAAAAACAGCAGCGAAAATCATTGGTCTACCCATTCCCAACCTCACAGAATTAAATAACAGGTCCATCACTCGGTTAGCAAACACCATAGTACAGGATATCACCCACCCACTGAACCAATACATTATCCCACTACCTTCAGGGCGCAGGTATAGTTATATCAAGTTCAGAAGGGCTCGCCTGGGGAAAAGCCTGATCCCCTCAGCCATAGCTGCCTTGAACAACAGGCCCTGCTGACCTGTCCACAGCTCAATGATTGTTGTTGTTGTAATGTCTGGTGTTGTCTGTTTGAGGTGCAATGTTTGTTGTTGTTGTTGTTAGTCTGTAATGTTCAGTCAATGGAAATGAATTTCCCCTCTGGGGACCAATAAATCTAAATCTTAATCTAAATTTAGGAAGTGGTTGGGGGGCATGTGTCAGTTGGAAGACAAAGAAAGGGAAAGTGCTTAGGGCTGGACAATTAATTGGATTTTAATTGTGATTTCAATTTTGCCATCTGACAATCATAAAAACAATATAATTGAAGAAAAACAAGTAATATGCCACACAGTGTAGATGTATGTAAGTTCCTGTGCTTCATAGCTCTTCTGTGTTCCATGTGCAGCCACAGCGAGTGTGTGTGACTTATGTGTATCAATAATACTGTATGTGCCACTTGCTGGTTCTTTAAAGTTGTGTTTAAATCAGTACTGAAGTTTTTGAATAAATGAATAATTGTGTATATTAATTGTGATTTCAATATCACTTAAAATAATCGTGATTCTTTTTTTTACCATAACCGCCCAGCCCTACTTGTGTGTATAATAATTTTTTGACTGACTTTTCAATAATTAAACTGGACAAATAGTGGATCATACTCATCATGAACCACAGAAGCTCCTTATCTTCAAAAGCTAACATCACTTCACAAAAGGAAGGGAAACTGTCTCACATGTGCTTTGAAGGATTTTGATTTTTTAACACTTGTCTGCTTTTTGTGAACCATGTCTAAACTCTTTCTCTGTATAATTTGTATGATTAACTCAGCTGCTTAGTTTAAAACTTATCTGATCATTCTAGGGCCCCCTTTTGTATAAAAAGCAAAGTGCATTAAACTAATTTACACTCAGCAGCTTGGAAATTGCACAACAACATTACAGTGCTTGTGTTGATATTTTTACTGCTGCTCACACCTTTTTGTTTCCCCCAGGGCTCTATCTCTGGGAACACATTTTAGAGGGACCCCTCAACCCCACTGACAAGGTGGCCCAATGGAGAGAGGGAGAGCTGCAGGCAGGAAAGATCGACTTTAGGTAACAAATCCAAAAAGAAGACTAGTAAAACAGTCAAACTCAAGTAGACCCCTGGGCTCAGTGCAACACACCATGTCATGATAGGACTTCTGAATAATGCAGAGCATCAGATTTTCCTTCCTCTATGCTCTTCTCAGTTTCTACACAGGTCCTGCTGTGGTCCAGGGTCATGTCCCTCTGGATATGAACAGCCTTGTTCTGGTTCTGAATGGCCGTGAGCAACAGAAAGTGTCTTACTCCACACGCTGGCTGGAGCATGTTGAAGCTCTGGTTCAGTCCCACACGGTGTCTCACGTGGCCGTGGTCCTGCTGGGCAATGAGCACTGCAACAACGACTGGATCAGCCCTTACCTGAAAAGAAACGGGGGGTTTGTGGAGCTGCTGTTTGTGGTGTACGACAGCCCCTGGATCAACGACAAAGACGTCTTCCAGTGGCCCCTTGGTGTCGCCACGTATGTATTTATTCCCAGTCATACCTGTGTGTCTGAGAACAATGTGTTGTATTTAAACAGTCTCTAACATTCCTCTATTGTGTCTCTGCAGATACAGGCAGTTCCCTATGATCAGGCCCAATGCCCAGCTCATCACCTCTAACAGGCCATACCTCTGTAACTTTCTAGGAACTGTTTACAAAAACTCCTCCAGGGAAACTCTCATGCAGGTGCTGAAACAATCTGGTCTGGATAAAGAGTGCATCACCACTGCCAGGGAGAAGTAAGTCGATGTGAGACAGTTTTTGTTTGTGCTGTGGGAGTAAAACGATCTGAAGTTTTCAGGGTCTCACTTGTAAAACAGTGTTAAAGATTTTGAAAGAATGATAAACATAAGGAATATAAACCAATTATATTTTTTGTTGAAGTTTCAACATGCTCCACTAAAAGTCCAAAGTAATTCCTCATTAATTCTGAATCCCGTCTTCTGTACACTAACAAGAGCTTATATAAGACTTTATGTGAGCTTTTTCAAAAAAGCAACTCTTTATCATCTGTCCCCTCTTGTTTTCTGTAGAAATTAACTCAAATATTCTTAAAGGCAAAGATCAGTTTTAGTTTGGAATTGGTTTTATACCTTCAGTCCAGGAACCTTCCATATTGATGATAGCTAGCATCTTGAGCATGTTTCTCCATCCTACCCTCCCCTCCCCTCCTCTCCTCTCCTCCCCTCCTCCCGCCCCTCCTCTCCTCTCCTCTGTTCTGTTTCCTGTTTGTGAGTGGTGGTGGTGGAGCGTGAGTATCACAGAGTTTTTGAATTGTTTGCTGTCTCTTTTTTTCCTGTCTTAAACTGCATGATCAGATAAGGGTGTCTTTTCCTTAGTTTTAAGTGTTTCTAGGTAGGTTAGACAAATCGTTGGAGGGGTTGTTAGGAGGAATGGCCTCCGTTGAGGCACCACCTCCGACTCCAGCAGGGAGTTTGGGTTGTTCCTCCGAATGGAGCCGTCACCGTGGAGGAGGTTTTGTTAGCTGCAGGTGAACAGGTAGGTCATGGTAACCTTCTGTATGCTTCCCGAATGAACAGGGCTGTGGTGGTTTTCCTGAAGAGTCAGGTTCTGGTGTCTCAGTTGTTTGAGAGTGGTGTATTCATTCATGATCTCTTTGTCCAAGTTTCCCTGCTGTCAGTTCCCTCTACGCGGATCACCGTATCCAGTGTTCCGCCTTTCATTTCCAATGAGTTGTTGGAGAATAAGCTCAACAGATTCGGGAAGTTTGGAAGCGCCTTCAAAACTGTGAGTCTAGGGTGTACAAATCCCAAACTGAAACATGTTCAGTCTTTGCGGCGTCAGGTGTTCATGTTTTTGGAGTCTCCCACGCAGACTCTGGAAGTCTCCTTCCGAGTCAAATACGTAGATGCTTCTTATATGATGTATGCCAGCTCGGGACAAATGAAGTGTTTGGAATGTGGTGATGTGTGACATAAACATTTTGCTTGTCCGCACAGACAAGAGGAGCAGGTTGGTGGTGCTGCTGATGTGGGCGGCTCTGTCCATGCTGCGCCTGCGCTACGGCCACGCCTGCGCCTGCAGCGGAGGTCGCGGTCGTGACTGCAGGTGGTTCTAAGTCCTCACCCGCAGCTCTTGGTGAGGCTGCGGCTGAGGTTAGTTTCTTTAGCTCACCAGGTAAAAGGAGCATCAGCTCCCAGGCTAAAGAAAAAACATTAACAGCAGAGGATGATAAAACTGAAGCCTATGAAGGTTCTGCAGGTCTAAGTGCTTCAGTGACAGAAGCTAAGGCAGTGTGTCAGACGTTATGTGAAGGGGAGGAGATGGAGGAAGAGTATGAGTCAGATAATGCATCCATTGCTGATTCATTGAGCAGTGGCTCTGATCTTTATTCCTTAGAGACAATAAATAGATTCATGGATGAAACGTATGAAAAGTCAGTCAAAATAAGTGATCACTTAGTGACACTGAGAAATTCATTAAGTCAGTTAGTATACTGAAGAGACAGGTTGGTTTCGATCTCCTGGATGAGAAGAAAAGTTTCCATCTAAAGAAACACATTACTGCACCGAGTAAAGCTGATGGCCTCTGGAGAGTCCCAGGTGTGTGAGAGCTGGAAGGCTCCTTCATCCCTGTTGCTGGTGTCAGTGCCACATTTCCTCATCTCTATTGATTCCTTTCTCCATCTCTTGTATGTGTTGCTTTCTGATCTGATTATTGTTGATTTGTCCCAGTCCATTATGTGGTTTTCACGTTTGCAGTGGTCTGATATTACTGATTTTAAGTTTTCCTGATTTGTAACCATACCTTCTTGTCTTTAAAAAAGAACACTAAAACACTGAACCACCCTGCCCGAGGTACAGACGAACATAACCAGGCGCTCCCAAAGCCTCATCTTGACCAATTACAGCACAGCAGTGGGACTGGTTGCTGGGCAACATACATAAGTATTTTAGAAGAAAGACCAAACAATTAATGACACCAATATGAAGCCCATCAATTATGATTTAAAAAGACCAACAAAACCAGATCATGTGGACTCTGAATTGAGGCTAGATGAGGAAATGGAGCAAAGAGGAGAAATTGACAGGGAGGGGAGAGTTCGTGTTAGATTCAGACACGGTTTCTCAAGACGCCGGAGAGGCAATGCTGCTGCCGTTCCCAGTTGTAAGAGATACAAGTTTAATGCTGACTGGCAGAAAGCTTTCCCATGGCTTCTTTACGTGAACACATCAATGTATTGTAAGTACTGCATGGCGCATAAAAAAACAGCTGGGGAGTCTGTTTTTGTCACCCTAATCTTGAACAAGATACTGTAGTAAAACAGTCATGTTGCATGCCAAGAAGCGTAATTAAGCGTCCTTTGTAATTAAAGGACCTACATTGATGCGAACCCTTTCCTCAAAGTTCAACCACTTCTGTAAAAACTTCATTAATGTTGTGTAGAGAGATTATCAGTCTACATCATCATAAAGATGCACACGCATCTCGACTGCCTAAGTGGCATTTAGCTCCATTCATTCAGACAAGTTAGCATTTTTTAAACACTAAATTCAACCTGTTAGAAGCATCAAAATGTACGTTTTTTCTGTGGAAAGCTGTCAAAAACAATACTACACAATAGAGGCAACTTCTGTCAAGTTTCGACCGTTACAGTGCAACCAGTGTTTTGGAGTCACTAGCGACTATGCTAACTGGTGACTTTCAGCCGACAGCAGCTGTGATTAACAGCCGAGAGTCACCAGTTAGCAGAGTCACAGTTTACAGTGATACACCAGCAACGTCTGCGTGTGTGTAATTAAATGTTTATTCTTTATCCAACCTCAGTTAACCAGGTTTGACTGCAAACAAGCTATAATAAATGCTGATACTCAAAATACAGATTTGACTTGGTTTATTTAATGAAAAAGTTGGTTTGGGGCTGAGGTTCTGACCAAACATGGACTCAATATGGACAGTAAATAATGAGTGAATCTATAAATTATGATTAACAGAAACGTTTTTTATGACCTAAGTAAATTAGGGAATATTATGAAACGATGTTTACATCCTGGTCTGTTACAGTCTGATAATTGTCCACGGGTAATGCAGTCATGAGCATTGACTGAGAGTTGTGTTTTCTCTCTGGGTACACGCTGGATTTCTCCTGTAAAAACGTCTGTCCACCTAATATCTGTCCACTTGCTGATCTCTTCTGTCCACTCACTGCTATTTCACAAACATGGGAGCATTTCGCCGTCCGTCAAAGTTATGACATTAAGTTAAAAATGTGTTTTTTGGTGGTTAACTCCCCCATGTCAGTTGACAAACCATTATACTCTGCAGTGCTTCTGCCCCCAAGTTGCGCGCCCATCTGCAGTTGTTGATAAACAAATAATCCCTCTATACTATAACACAGTTTATATAGGATTAAATCTGTTGGAGAAATGTATTGGGTTAGGATAACCCGTTAATAACAGACAACTGTTACATTATTATTTTTTTTTTTTATCATCTTGTTTTTGTACCATTCCTCTGTTGCACTGTGCACATGAATTCACTTTAATTCACTTTAAATCTATGTTTATGTCACTTTCAAATGTATGTTTATATTTCAATAAATCTAGTTATTCTGCTTACAAAGGCCTCCTCCTTGACCGCATATCTTTGTATTAAAGAAAAACATACTACTTGGTAACTTTTCATTGTGCTACTAAAAATATTTTTGTGCTACTAGAGTTTTCATCTTGGTAGCCCCTGTGCTACTAGGGAAAATGCTAAGCGTCAAGCCCTGTTCCCTGGTCCAGATATTTTCCCAAAAGGCAGCTGGAGGTCCCTGTACAACCCTAGATCTGGGCTGTTGGGGGTGTTCGCTGCTCTCTGACGGCTGATGGAGAGCTGGTTCTTAATGTATGATTTTTGTTTTGTTTTGTCCGCAGTATCTTTGAATGTAATCTAGGAGACATTTAGTCTCTGTCTTTTTTGATGTGGCACATTGATGTGGTTTTCCTTTGAGCATGGAAAAGAAAGGGTGTTTTAACCCCCCACCCCTCTCCTCTCCTCTCCTCTCCTCTCCTCTCCTCTCCTCTCCTCTCTTCAGGTGGCTCCCTCAGGAGACAGCAGACAGCATGAGAAGCTATCAAACAGCTTTGGCTCAGAGCGAGCTCACTCTCTGCCCGGTCGGGATCAACACTGAGTGCTACCGCATCTATGAGGCCTGCTCGTATGGCTCTGTCCCCGTGGTGGAGGACGTACTGACACCTGGAACCTGTGCAGCCGGGCCCAGCTCTCCTCTGCATCTGCTCAAAGCTTCAGGGGCGCCCTTCATCTTCATCAGTGACTGGAAAGAACTACCAGCCATCCTGGAGAGGGAGCGAGGGATGAGCCAGGAGCAGAGGGTGGACAGGAGGAGGAGGCTGCTGGAGTGGTACACTGGCTTCCGTCAGCAGATGAAAGAGAGGCTCACCAAGGTCATTGAAGAGACGTTCTTTAAAAATGCCTGAATGTGGTGCTCCATGAACAAACCTTTAGAAATCAACAGGGGTCGATGTTTCATATTGGATTCAGTTATTCTGTGGATTGTGGTGAATGTGACTAACTACTGGTGAATTGAATATGATTCTAGTCAGTGTAATATTCCTGTGCTGGTCATTGAAAACCATTATTGTCTGTGGTAAGTTATAAGCTGCTGTTGATAGTCTTAAAGTATATTTATCATCTTAATGTTTACAATGCTAAAATGTCCACGTGTTTTAGAATTTAAGGAAAAAACTACACAGAAGTTGTTGAGCAATGACAATTTTCTTACTTTTTGACACGGTGTGAAAATGTTGATATATATGTTTTGGGAGCAGATAAAAAATGAATGTTGTTGCTGTGGCATGATTTCTCATCAAACTATCAATGTTTGATTTATTTCCATCCTGTGCTGCATGAACTCTTCTTTTTTAGATATTTGTTTTTTAAGTGCAATAAATAAATTGAAGTTTTGTCTGAAAGAGGAAGCTGTGGCTATACTAGCCCTATATGATTTTTATTCTTCCTGCAGAGGGTGCTGTGAGCCTGTTTTTTTGACACGCTCTCAGGTGAGATGTTGAAGATAATGGTTGAGATGTGGAAATGAAGCTGAGACCCTGTATTTCACCAGACACTTCAAACAAAGGAAATACTGCATCTTCTTCTTTTCATAGTCCCATACCCTCATCTTCTCATCCAAAAGAGATGGATTTTGGGAGATTATTATTCATGGTTACCAAACTAAAACATGTTGGATGACTTTCACTTAGTGCAAACTGTACCCCTAAACAGCTGAGGTTTTTAGTCACTCCTTTATTTAGTTGATGTATGTGGAAAACAAAATCAGGTGAATAAATGGAAAACAAGACTTAAATGGTGAGTCCCCTAAATCCACTAGTAAAATTAGATTGTATAACCAATCTAAATTTTTACATCAGAAGCATCAAGTGTTAAAAAGAGACTTTGTTCAAAGTGAGGTCTCCACAAAACTGCTCACCCTGGTGGCTGGCTGCAGTATAGGTCAAAAACTCTGTCTCCCCAGTCATTCTAAATGAGCTGCGGTAAAACTTTAAAACATAAATACATCTGGTAGAAAAGTTTCTCTCATCTGTATGCTGTGGAAAATATGAAGATATTATTAGGCTTATTTCAGTCCTGTCAGAATTATGTGTGTATCTTAGTTTAAGCATAAAACTACGACAGGAATATTACATCTTTGTGATGGCCAAACATTACTTCTGATAAGTGAATTTGTCATGGAGACACAAGTGGTGAATAAATGTCTGCGTCTGATGCATGATGCCACCCCAGTCCTACGGTGCAAGGACCTCATTTATAAAACTTGCATACGCACAAAACGGGGCCTGAAAGTGGCGTAAGCCACTTTTCACAAAAAGTTTTGGATTTATAAAAAAAAAAAAAAACTTGTCGGGAAAAGGTGCACACCGACAGGGAGGCGAGACGTCATTTATACCAGGGGGGCTGTACTATGGGATACTAAAAAAATCGGGTCTTTTTTTTCTTCCTTTTCTGTTTTCTACAGGTTCTTATTGAGCCTGCAGACAGCTTAATTACCAGACGTTGTGTGCCAACAAATTGGGGTTTATTTCAAACCAATTAAACAAAATATTATTGCACCACAGTCCAGGCTGACAGTCTCTCTGGGTCTCACTCTCTTCTACCCATCTTGACCACAAAGGCACAACCCCACAAGACACAACGTGACGTCTCTGAAGGGAGAGGGTCAGAGAGACTTTGGCCCTCATTTATCAATCTTGCATGGGAATTGGAGCAGATCTGGGTGTAAAAATCAGCTTACGGCAACGTCCACGTGTGATTTATCAAGCGTGCGTACCAGGGCCAATTATGCATACACCTGATCAGCTGTTGATAAATGTGGTGGCTGAAAACAACGGTAATTTACATAACACTCCCCTTAAAATTCAAGGTTCAGCTGGCCGAACCCACGGAATTTGCGACATGGAGGGACACATCAAGGGAAAAAGGAAACTTCCTCGTGCAGCAGATCGGCAACGCCATAGCGACAGAGGTAGAGAGAAATTACGCTGTGTTGTTTGATAGCCGGAAAAGTGGCGTCAGAGCGAGTCAGAAAAACTCATCTGCAGGGAAATCACTATAGCCGTCAGCAGCGTGGATGTGACAAACAGCAAAGTTTTAAACATTTGATTATACATCATTTGTTTATACCTTGATTTATTTTTCCGCAATATTTGCCTATTAGACGCCACAGCAGGGCCGGTCCAACACATTTTGGTGCTCCAGCGAGATTGGCATTTAAGGATGTTGGAGCTGGAGGTGCAGCTGTAAACAAAGTACATTCATACTCTTACACCACTGCATTGTCCTTTGTGTACAGTAATGTTACTGCACATAAACAAAACAAAAACAATTTATTAAATTTGACTAAATCCTACATGTAATAGCAAGGTGTAACTGTAAACTACAACAACTTATCAATTACACTGAGACCACAAATAATTGGCTCGAGTTACTTACATGCTTCAGAGAGTGGTGTAGAAGTCCCTTGTCCTCCAGGAGTTGGGGGCTTTAAGAGTTTGCTGAGTGTGTCTGTACAGGCACAGGTACAGTTATTAGCCTGGCAAAAGCATGTACAGCTGCACAGGACAAACAATTTAAATCGATTTTTTAATTGATAGCTGTAGCCACATTATCACTGATATAATGGTGCAGCCTGCAACTAATTTTGAGACTCAAGGCAAATTAGGCAAGCATGATGACAAGGGTTTGGGTTTGTAACTCTGCAATGCTGGTGTATGGTAGTAACTTAGTTTTTGGTAATAAAACTACTAAGCCCAAACGTGAGGGTTGAGCATTCATCTCAATCTGTATGAATATCAATAGCTCATCATAACATTCCATTATCCAGCTAGCTTTGCCTTTAGCTTTATTACTTAGCTAATGCTAGCGTTAGCGGCAATCAGCCTAAAATAACACAGAAACACAAAACAGCGCTTTGTTGACATAGCTTACCTCTTAATTGGGCTTTCCTTTCCTCCTCCTCTTTTCTCCGTTTTCTGCCCTGCGCACCTGAGGGCTTGTACCTTTTCATTTTTAAAGAACGCTACCTGTCTACCTGATATGATATGCGCGGTGGCCCCCCCCACTAAAGCAAGCAGCAGTATTGTGTCTCTGTTCAAGTGCATCAGCCAGGCCAGATGAAATATTGTAAATACAACGTGTATTTATTCTTGCTTATTTGTTCATTGTGTAGAATAGGAGGGGGGCACCTGGGTGCCCACAATTTTTTTTTTTTTTTTTTTTTTTTGTGAGGGCCACTGGTGGCACCCTAAGCACACCTGGTGCCAGGCAGGAAACTGCTTCGCCTGTAGGACGGACCGGCCCTGCGCCACAGCATTTTTAAATATTTTCTATTCAGGTCCAGAAACGTGGAAAGTTGTCTTTTAAAAATGTGTGTGAGCTCTGAAAGAAGCTGCAGACTCCAGTCTGAACCTGTCACAGACTGAGGAGGGAGTGGAGCCTAAGTGTGTTGATCGTGCGCAATTACGCACGGGTAGACCAGAGTTTTATGATTATTTGTACCACCACGAGATGAGCATGTTGTTTGTGATCCTGTCAAAATGGACAGCGCTTTGTTATGAAATAGTCACTCTGTTGTACACAGGTGAAGTTTCTATGATAATATTGTGAGGAGTGAAACAATCTTCTCCACTAAAAATCCTGTAATTGATACGGCTTCCTTCCAAATATCAGGCTAAAAGTTTGATCCAGCGTCATCTGAATGTTCTCTGCGGAGACTTTATCATTGACATGGGAGTGTATTAAAAGGTGTTAACAGCATCTCTATTTTTTTTGGTTAAAGTAAACTGATGAAGGAAACATGAAGGAGAAATCAGCTGACAGTTCGCGGTGCTCTTTCATTGGGATGTATTTTACAGATTTGCGGAAGAAGAGTAAAATGTTAGAAACATTCTCGGTGTCATATCTAATTCAACGATGTAAATATTCATCTAAGAACATCAGTGTTTCTGTCAGAAAATATCTTGCGCTCACATGATCTAATAATTTTCCTCCACAGACGGATTTCCCTCGCTGCACTGTGCTGCCCACTGACATGAAACTTGCGTACACGAACTCAGACCTGGCGTGGGATTTGAGCGTACCCGACGTCCACGTTCAGATTGATAAATGCTGATCTGTGCGTGGAAAGGAGCGTACACCCATTTTCAGGCGTACGCATGTTTGATGAATGAGGGCCAGTATGTGTGTGAAAAAAATGCGTTAAAAACAAAATAAATCTAGATATAGTTTTTCCCCTCCTCTACCTCCAGGGGGTGCTAGAGCACCCCACTTCTCGCGTCCCTGCACACCAGTACGTTAATTTTGACCCTTGCGTACGAAGATTTTGGAGACTGGGTAAGTGGCGGGGCACATGTTGAGGTGGTGAATTGGAGCCCGATTCATCTCATATTCACTGTCATCATATATCAGACTAATAGACCTAGGTAATCACAAACACCAAGTCTGCAGTCTTTAAGTATGTTCCCTAAGTGAGCCATACTGAATGCACAATGTGCATGTATCATAATTTCATGTTCAAATGATATTGAGTGGTGGAAAGCACTGATTAATTAGTATTGGAACAAGGTGTTTAGCATTTGGTGTAATTACTGAATAAGCATATAAATAGTGCCGTGACATTTGTGCGTAATGCGTCAATGGATGCACTGGCACGGCCGGAAGATCACGCAAATGGTAGGAGCAGGATGGAGAGCTTAAGGGACCACAAAGATTTCCTGGCCCATCATGATGACTTCTTGGATCTATGTTCTGAAGTGGGAACAATGTTAGAAAGATCCACCCGCCGGAACCGTGCCATCCTGGTGCCTATACAGCTGCTGACCACTCTGGGGTTTCTGGCAACCGGCTCCTTTCAGCGGGAACTAGCCGACAGGTATGTGTTTGATATAATTAAAAATATGTAATTTTTTATGTTCTTTCTAAAGCCCATTTTGATCTATATGATACAATTCAGTTAAATTGTCCTTATAGGTCTGGGATATCACAGCCTTCCCTCAGCAACATAATTCCAACCATTTTGGACGGCATTATAAACATGACCATACATCCGGTTTCCTTACACTGTGGGTGAACAGGCCAACATCAAACGGCAATTTGCAGCACAGTTGACTGCACTCACGTTGCTATAAGGGCACCGAGTGAAAATGAATTCATCTATGTAAACCGAAAAAATGTGCATACAATCAATGTACAAATTATTTGCACCTCAAGTATGGTTTTTACAAATTTAGTGGCACGGTGGCCTGGGTCAACACACGGCTCATTCATTCTGACGCACAGCAGTTTAAGGAACAGATTGCAGGCAGGTGCAGCAGGTGATAGCTGGCTCCTCAGTAAGAACAAACAACACTGCAGAAATTCTGACTAATAAAGCCTGATGTTTGATTATTCTTTTTATACTTTTTGTTCTTCAGGTTAACCCCTAAGGCGCTGGCTCGTCACCCCTTTCACCGACCCTCAGAGCGCAGAGGAGGTGCGCCTTAATGTGGTCCACTCTTGTGCGCGCTCCTGTGTGGAGCGAGCCATCGGCCTCCTCAAAAGTCGGTGGAGGTGTTTGGATGCTTCGGGGGGTAGACTGCTCTATCACCCAATGAAAGTTTGTAAAATTATTAGGGCTTGTGGAGTACTGCACAATGTGGCACTGAGCAATGGCATTCCCCTCCCACCTGGCCTCCCTCCCCCTCACCATGAGGACCCTGAACCACAACCACCTCCCTGACATGAGGAGCTTCAACAAGGAGCAAGGCTTCGTGAAGGTGTCATGCGGCGTTTGCAATAAGACGGCAAGTAAGTTCAATTTTTTACCAAGATCTTTAATAGAGCTGGCAATGTCAGACATGGCATCACACATGGCAGAGACAATGTGCTGCCACTCACTCAACTTTCTTTTAATAGTGATCCCATTACTGTGACCACCAAATAAAATATTTTTTCTTGCCTCCACCTCATCCACAAGTACCTCTATTTCTGTCTCCAAGAAGTTCCTTTTCCTCGTCTTTTCTGCCATGGTTAAGCGTAAAATGCCATTGATCGGCAGGCCTATTTACATGCAAATGCATTCATAAGTTCATTTGCATTGACCATTGATGGTAAAATGTTGGTTTGTAGAGGTTGGTGAGTGAGATCAACTCACCTGCGCAATCTTCCACGTGGACAGTGATTTATGAAGGCAAAAGTGCTTGCAGGTGTGCGTAAGCAAGGTTTTTTAAATCTTTTTTTTTTTTTTTTTTTTTTTTTGCGTACGCCATTTTCAGCTTTTGTGCGCAAGTACATTTTTAGTGAGACTTCTACGCACTCTTTTACAAATGAAGCCCCTGGTGCGCCCCTGGGAACTGGGTGTCAGTCCGCTGGTGTCCACTAGCTGTCCAAGTGTGCAGCAGATCCCTCCCCTTCTTTCTCCTCTCCCTCCTGGCTCCAGCTGCTGTGTGCTGTAGTTGGCCTACCCTGTCTGCCTCTGAGCCTGCCGGGAGTTTAAGGGGGGGCGTCGGGGGAGGACAAGCTAAAGGGTGGAAGTGTGCGTGTTTGGGTCTCCAACTGGAAACACCAGAGCTTGCACACGCGGTTTTCGGCCAACTTCCAAGCTTTCCAGTCGGACTGTCGACATAACTTTAAAAGCTGTGGAACGACACGAGGGAGACCCCGAAAGTTGCCCTGTTGTGTTTTTTTCTCCCGCTGTTATTCCGCGCTGCCTGCTCTCCTACTTGGCGGATCCGTTTGTTGGAGCGGGGCTGCGCATTGACTGCTGGGTGTCCACAGAGAAGACACCACACGTTTTATTTCAGCACAAAGCTTGTTGCTGTCTTCCACGGTCATTTTGTCTCGCGCTCCTTCTTCTCGCGGTGATTCTCCCCGTCCTGTGCGTGATCACCGCCTGTGTACGGGATGCGTCTGCTGTTGTAGGCTCCGTTTGATGACCAGCAGTTCGTAAAACAAGTTTCCACCAAAGAGTCGGACGCGAAGAGGCAGAAGATGTCCTCGTCGAGGTTTAAAAAGGATAAAGAGATCATCGCTGAGTACGAGAGTCAAGTCAAAGGTAAGTGGAGAGGGTAACTGCGGCTGCAGAGCTGCCTGAGTCATAGCAGCAGACAGTGTGGGCTCTGAAACTGCTCAAGTCCTCAATAGATCACCTCCTGACGCTGTTCGCTGTAAAGGCAAAGACACATGTTGATACGAAACCCCGTGCGGACAGAAAAACCTGGTTTCTGGTCCAGGGTCACACACTATGGGTTTTTAAACAAGTGTTAAAGTAATAAGGCTGGGGAGAAGGTTTGAGTCTTTGTGAAGGACAATGGGAGTGCTCCCCTTTCCCACGAGGACGTCCTTAAATTACCCGGTCTGGATTCTGCATTTCGGACCATTACACGTCTAACAACCCGTTACTGAGTGTGTGCTGCATGCAGACTTGGTGTGAGTGAGACTTCTACAGCACCGTCGGCAGCAGTCCTGGCAGCACCCTGGTAGTAGGATTAACTCTGTGCCGTTCTTTTTAACATCTTGTGTCCTGATTGAAGCTACAACACACACACACACACACACACACACACACACACACACACACACACACACACACACACACACACACACACACAAACACACACACACACACACACACACACCAAATCTTTAAAGGTGTGTTTGTGAGTGAGGTGTGTAATGATGCTACACTAACTTAACCGCTCCCTGTCGCCATCAGACCTGCTCTTGCATGCAGAGCAGAGGTAGTTCATTCCTCAGGCCAGCACAGGAAAGAGGCAGCTCCAGGGTAACCATGGGGATTTGGACCCCAGCCAATAAGCTCTGTTCTTCAGAGGCCTTGGCCTGCTATATTACTTATTCGTGCCCTTATATCCATTCTGAAAACCCAAGAGAGGGTGAAATTAGAGAGGGGACCTCTGCTGTGTGAGGAATTACAACATGGCATGTGTTTGAAGACTGGCTCTCATTTAGGAGGAATCCTCAGCAGCCTCTCTCCCCCCTGTGAGGATGACTAAGGGCTTTCAGCCTGTAATAGAAGATGATACACAGTCATAAGGGATGTTGAACAAGACATGATGAAGGCTCCCGTTTGTCATGCAGCACCCAGCGGGGTGATAACAACAACCTGATGAGCCTCAGGGGAGGAGAGCTATATTGCATATGTAGGACCGGCTGCAGAGAGGAGAGAGTGGATGCACTTAGGCTCCACACGAGCTGTACTTCTTCCTGTGTGGATGCTCATTTAATCCTCCCAGGAAAATCACAGGTAGTGCTGAGCTATTTGCATAAACTACCGTTCTCTTTGAATTGCAAATGAACCGTGTTCCTGAATGCAACACATGCATTTTATTACAGAAGATGCTGGATGTTTTATTATATGAGCTCTAGTAAGGAACTCTACAGAGATGTTAGCAGACCTTACGTGTGTTTTCATGTGTTTCCAGTGTCTGGACTGAGTACATGTTACATGCCCAGACTGCTCTGAGTCAACATCCAATCCAGAGCTGCTCCTGACTGCATCCGTTTAGCTCTGTATGGTTAAAGAGCCTGCAGTGGTAATGAGTGAGTCACATCCTTAGTGGAGCTGTGGGGCTACTGGAGGCAGGTTTTGGTGAGCAAGCACTGATTACTCAAGAAGTGGAACAATAGCAAGAGTCCGTGTTAGTTCTTTGCTGGCCTGCTTCCTCAAGGCCTGTCTTGCACATCGGGACCTTGTGTTGATACTCACAGTATTTCACTTCTGACACTCTGACGTCCTGTTACATAACTGCATTGATCTGCAGCCTGCATCCCTCTGTCCTGATGTCCACCTCTGCACAGGGTCATCTCCTACCATCTAGCATCAGGCAGCAGTTAGACTCTGGTTCCAGTCCTTTTTGTTCTCATCCTCCTGTTTTTCTGTGTTAGATACTCACTGAGAGCTGATCTCTGTCGCATCGGTCCACTTAAGTGAAGGCAGGTTAGTCAGCCCATCGGTAGGTTGGTGAGTGACTCGGTGTGACTCGGTGAGCGTTTTGAAGCCGATCAGTGTCATCGTAAATAAAAGCAGTGTTTTGTACATGTGAGGTATCCACAGTTAGGATGGTGATTGTCTCAAAGCCTCCATCAACCGCTGATACTGTTTGAAAGCTCACCTTGTCATTCAGCTGACATTCATGTCTTTAAAGAGCTCCAGCAGTCTGTTTCACTCTCACACTCCTCAGTGAAACCAACGTCATTCAGACTGTTAAAGGAAAAAGCTCCCGCGCATGTGGGTTTGATTCACGTTGACATTTAATCTGAGGCTGGGTCTGTGTCAGAGGAAAGGAACCACAAAGGAGCCTGAGCAAAGACGGAAGATGCTGCTTTGTGCTCTCTGTGGATCCTGAGCTGTGGTGCAGTTGTTTTTGCACACAAAACCCTGCTGGTGTTTGCGTGCAGGAGGATTAAAGGCAGGAAGCAGCTCTGAGGTGGCATTCTCTTGTGTGCCTCTTACATTGAAAGGATTTGTCTGCTGCTCAGAAGTCATTAGTTTATTTACATGAGTAGTTGTGGAGAGTGAATGTCTGGCTGCATGGCAGAGAGAGGATGTGTGTGTATTCATTACTATCCATGTCAGACACGTGTGTGTATCATCTGGTCTTTTCCCCTGTTGAGCTTAAAGTTTTTTTCACAGTGTTTGAATGAAAGAATGAAATACACTCACTGGTCACTTTATTTGGTACACCTTGCTACTACCAGGTTGGACCCCCTTTTGCCTTCAAAACTGCTTTAATCCTTGGTGGCATAGATTTAACAAGGTCCTGGAAACATTCCTCAGAGAGTTTGGTCCATATCGACATGATAGCATCACACAGTTGCTGCAGATTTGTCGGCTGCACATCCATAATGTGAATCTCCCGTTCCACCACAACCCAGAGGTGCTCTGATGGATTAAGATCTGGGGACTGCGTAGGCCATATGAGTACAATGGACTCATTGCCATGCTCAAGAAACCAGTCTGAGATGATTTGAGCTTTATGACATGGAGCGTTATCCTGCTAGAAGTAGCCATCAGAAGATGGGTACACTGTGCTCATAAAGGGATGGACATGGTCAGCAACAATACTCAGGTAGGCTGTGGCGTTTAAACAATGCTCAATTGGTACTAAGGGGCCCAAAGTGTGCCAAGAAAGTATCCCCCACACCATTACACCAAGACCCGCAGGCGAGCGCCTGGTGGTTGGCCTTTCACCCATGAGGCCCGGTCGTGCCTTTAAGGTCTTTAAGGTCGTAATTGTGCAATCTTGTTTGTCACACTGTATATATACCCTGCACACCTGAATAAAGTTAAGAGAGAGTCAGAGGACTGAACCAAGCACTCGTTTGCTGTCTCCTTTCTTTCTCCCTTTGATCAAAGATTTGGGCCAGGCCCAACTGTTTAATTTTGTCTTACTTGGGCTAGGCCCAACCTAATGTTCTCTACTGTTTTGTTTTACTTGGGCTAGGCCCAACCTAGAGATATTTGTTATAACACTCTATACCAGTGGTTCCCAACCTTTTTTGGGCTGTGACCCCATTTTTACATCACAATTTTCTGGCGACCCCAGACACCTAAAACAAACAATTTTTTTTGCTAATATATATGTATATATATATATATATATATATATATATATATATATATATATATATATATATATATATATATATATATATATATATAATCTTCTTTTTTTTTTTTAAATAAAGCTTAATTCTAACCAACTCTAAGGCTATATAATGTATACTATTATGGATAAGGCAGGAGAATTAGGTTGAGAATTCTTATGTTCCTGGTCAGGATATGTACATTCAGTGGAGCTTAAATTTACACGGCTGCAAATTAATTCTGAACAAATAACTCAATTAACTATGAAAGAGCTGCAGCATCTTAAACATCTTAGAAAGCAACAATGAACATTTTAAAGATAAACCACAGTGCTTCAGTTTCAGCTTCTGAGTTTTATGTGTCTTTTCTTTATTGTGACAGTCTGTCTCACTCGCCATGTTCAGGAAGAGAAAGACAATAAAAAATGTCCTCGTGAATCGCATTCTCATGCAAGTAACGAACAAATGTCAAAGTATGTGCATTTTTTCCTTCTGTGCTTACATCCATTTGAAGAGCATAAGCTGGTGAATGTCGCAGTCTTTCTGTTATTGTGCTCTCTTGGTCATCAGCGATTGCATCAATTCTTCTTTTCACTGTGTTATCAGACAGCGGTATTGTCTTCAGTTTTTGAGCTTCTCCCTCCCCACACATTGTTTTTGCCATTTCGACGGCGGCTGGTAATATTAAGGTCTCAGCAATGCTATGTGGCTTCATAGCCTTTGCTACGAGTAGCTCACCTCAGAAGATGCTTTCAGTGCCCGCTCACTGACTGTCATAGCCTTTTTAAAGTATATCCGCTGCTTATTCAGCTCCGCATTTTTTCTTTCGAAAAAAGATATTGGTTTGCCAACATATTCTCTGTGTGTTGTCTCAAAATGTCTTTTCAGTTTGTTAGGTTTCATACTCTCCGCAGATAGTATGCTAGCGCACAGCAGACATTTCGGCTTTTCCTTGTTGCTTTCGATGTTCGTAAATCCATACTGAAGGAAACTTTCAGCATATTTTCTATGCCTTTTGGGTGCCTGTTTCTCATTTTCTTCTGTCCTGGCTGGGCAAGGCTGGCGAAGAAACCGTTCCATTTTCAAAGCAGGTTCTCTGACTCTGTGTCCTGTTTGAAGCGTAGAAACACTGAAATACGCTCGGTCACGTGATCAGGTGCCCAAGACCTTCCGGCTCATACTGCATTTTTTTAAACTTGTTTTTTATTATTATTATTATAATTATGATTATTATAAATATTATTATAAGGGGAAATGTGTGGTGTTTTGCTTTGAATTAAATATATATTCAATCATTTAAAAAATTAGAATTTTTAATCTTTTTTTTTTTTTTTTTTTTAATCGCTGGAAATTCCAGGCAACCCCATTTGAATTCCAGGCGACCCCATGTGGGGTCGCGACCCCAAGGTTGAAAAACACTGCTCTATACCCTTGCAAGGGTGCTAAAGGGGGCATGGGAGTTTGCCCAACCAGTCCACACACTTGGACACTTGTGGACTTGGAAAAGGCTTTCGACTGTCTCCCCCGAGGTATCTTGTGGGGTGTTCCCCGTTGGAGTCGATGGCCCATTGTTACGGGCTGTTCAGTCACTGTATTTCTGGCGTGAGAGCTTCGTCCGTGTTCCCAGTCAGGGTTGGACTTGGACTAGGCACAGTCAAATGGTGGAGGGAGTAGTGTTATCCCGATACCAAAATTATGATTCGATACGATACTTGCCTAAAAAATTTCGATATCGATACTTAACGATACCATGGCAAACTTAAAATATAAGAAAATGAATAAAATAAACAGCTTGAAGAGATTGCTGCCTCAAGCGAGTTTTTTGACATCTGTTTGCATGTCTGTGGGGCTAAAGGAGATTTATAAATTGTGCTAATATTTCAGAAAACACACACACAAAGTTTTATAGATTACATGCAGAATCAATTCATGGAGTGACCTGAACTCATTTATTATTCTCAAGAATAATTCAACTAAATAGAAAACCAGAAAATATTAATTGTTGTACAGAAATGAGCAGGTAAAATAACCCTGCCAGACTTTAACAGCCATCTAATGTTTTCATGCTCAGCACACTGTAGTTTAGTTCACACTGTGTGTTGATCAACAAACACTGTGTATGGATACACTAAAAGTACCCTTTTAACATGAATACTCTAAAAAAAAGTGTACCCGAGTTTTTTAAGCTCTTTCACAGATGCAACACTTTAGTGTCTCCTATAGGCTTTTATCATTGTTAAAGTTAGAAAACTACTTGTCACTGATTTAAAGTGTGTCAACACCACAGCTCTGATTCAGGGCTGAGCCTGCTCCACGCAGCTCATCTGTTTATGATGCTGACTAATCGTCGTACAAAGCGTAGTGAACTTGTTTTCTTGTCACAAAGTAATTGACACTCGTTTGACTTTTGTGTTTGGGCACGTTGTTTGAATCTGTCACTTCTGCTCTTTGAGGAGGTGAGGATGCTGAACTGTGAGGCGCTTCATCATGTTTGTAGTGTTTCCTCGGTGTGTGTGTCGGTCGTAAGCTTTACAGACGGGCTTTGATACGTGTATTAGCTTACGAAGCCACCCCGACTGTCGGCTTCGCACACAGAGTAATAACAAATTTCGCTCTGTGCACCTGCTTTTTCGACAAGCTGCGGCGGTTCACAGGAGCGCTGTAACTTGAACCTATGTCTGTAACTGTCTGTACTTTTACATGCAGCGTTACAAATCAAACTGTGAGTTTGTCAGCGCAAGATCGGATAATTAAGATGCACGTTAACAACTTCGTTGACTGAAAACGGCCAAGCATCGACACGTGAAGCCAATACAGGCTCACTGTCCAACTTCACAACAACACACACACTTCGGAAAGAGAGCAAGTCTCCGCCCACTCCTCAGAGAGGAGAGAGGACCCAGTTCCGTGGCTGCAGACTCACAGGGTGCCTGAGTCAAAATGTCCTTGATTCAGACGAAAAATTGACTTGGAGTACCGATACTTAAAACACGTGGTATTGTTTACCTTTTGAAAACAGGGGGTATTGATACTTTCTAAGTATCGGTATAACGTGCAACCCTAGGAGGGAGTCAGGTTCGGGGGTCTTAGGATTCCATCTCTGCTTTTTGCAGATGATGTGGTCCTATTGGCCTAATCACTGACCTCCAGCTCCCACTGGGGCGGTTTGCAACCAAGTGTGAAGCAGCCAGGTTGAAGAGTAGCACCTCTAAGTCCAAGGCCAGGGTTCTCAGTCAGGAGAGGGTGGCTTGCCCTCTCCATGTCGGGAGAGAGTCTTTGCCCCAAGTGGAGGAGTTCAAGTATCTTGGGGTCTTGTTCACAAGTGAGGAGAAAATGGAGCGAGAGATTGACTGACCCATCAGGGAGGCATTGGCAGTGATGCAGATGCTATACCGCTTTGTTGTGGTGAAGAGAGAGCTGAGCCAGCAGGCAAGGCTCTCAATTTATGAGCTGTGGGTAGTGACCGAAAGAACAAGATCAAGAAAAAGCGGCTGAAATGAGCTTTCTCCGCAGGGTGACTGGACTCAGCCTTAGGGATAAGGTTCGGGGCTTGGACATCCGGGAGAAGCTCAGAGTAGAGCCGCTGCTCCTGCGCATTGAGAGGAGCCAGATGAGGTGGTCCGGCATCTGGTGAGGATGCCTCCTGGACGCCTCCCTGGGGAGGTGTTTTGGGCACGTCCAACTGGGAGGAGACCCCGGGGTAGACCCAGGACACGGTCGAGATATTATATTCCTCGACTGGCCTGCGAACGCTTTGGTACCCCCCTAGAGGAGCTGGTCGAAGTGGCTGGGCACAGGGGCCATTGGTCTTCACTGATGGCACTGCTGCCCCCACGACCCGGACCAGGATAAGCGGTAGAAACAAAACGAAACAAAACTACTAAACCACCACCACCAGCCTGAACCGTTGATACTAGGGCTGCACGATTATTGCAATCGCAACCGCAACCGCAACCGCAATGTCAGCACATGCAATTACGTAATCGCAAAAGAGGTTATCGCAATCGCAATGTCAGCACATGCAATTCAGATTTTTCTCCATGATAACCAAGCAAGTCTGTAGACTCATCATGACACAACTTTTTTTATTAAATCGCAAGCACAATCGCAATCGCAATATTGTCCACCTAATCGCAAATCGCACCTTTTCCCCAAATCGTGCAGCTCTAGTTGATGAGCGAAAAAACTGTTATAATGCCACATTGCGCTGCCTTTGGGTGCACTTTTCAGTCGAAAGGAAACAAGGAGACTGATGTTAGTCTGCACAGCTTCCCAAAAGACAAGAAAAAAAGGAAGTTGTGGGAAATCGCTTGGGGGCGTAAACAACTTCTATTGGACAACATCAAGTCGTCGGTCATCCTCATGTAAAAAACACAACAGCGGAGGATTCTAGTGACTGAAATTATTTTTGATAGATATTGTTACCTTGAACGGCTGATGACAGAAAGTGAACCTCCTTACAGCAGACGCTCTCCCTCTCTGTTGACTTAGCTACGTAGCAGGGCACCAGCGACTTTGGCTGGCTCTCGCCTCTTCGCGTCCTCGTTCGTCTTCATTTTTAAGTTTGTTTGATTGTCAGTTTTCAGTTTTATCATTTTCACTTACGTCTCTCTCGGGTTCAAACTGAAATGGTTGAACAGACGACATGACTTTGCGTCGTGAGGTTAAATCCTATATGAGATTGAGACCGGTGTAACCATATGACATCACTACCCAGACGTCATTGCGGCGTAAACAACAATGGCGACCTACGAGTGAAAATATTTTTTCAAATTTTATACAAACTAAGATTTTTTGAGAGATTTTGTTATCGTTCTTATGTAGCTGGTAAAAACACAGATCATTTAGGAAAATTACGTTCTGGTAGCCAGGGTTCCCTTTAAGGTGCCTTGGTCTGTGGGGGCTGCTGCTTTCTTCTTTATCTTCTTGGCTACAGGAAGCTCAGATTCATCCACAGTAGCAGCAGCCAGGACAGCTGATGGAGCTGGAATGGAGACTGCTGGTGCTGCTATTTTACCTCCAGCCGCCACCTGCTCCATTTCTGCTGCATCTCTTGTCTTCATGAAGTCAATCCGCTCCTCCTTAATGTAGGCTGTTTTAAGTCCTAGATCGAGAAGTGTAGCCATGTCAAGCAGCTTTTTGTGGTGTTATCGTTGTATTTATCATTGAGGTAGTTCAATGTAGGTAGTTCATTTGTCATCTAGGAGGGCTAAAAAACAAATTTATCTGGGTTTTTTTTTTTTTAAATGGTGGGGGAAATTTTTTGGAGTCCAAAATGGCTGTCATGGAAATGATCTATTTAAAAGCTTGATCTACAATGATGGACAATACATGTTTTCAGACCTTATTTTTGTTAAGAAATACATATTTCAGGGTTGCATAATGATTTGACCTGTAGTTCCCATGTGTCTCAAGGTTGGGATCAGATGCCTCACCTTCCTGTCACGGAGGACCTGACAAATTAATTCACATGTTTTTATATTGAGCATTACATACACTGAGGCAACACAAGTGCTCCATACAAAATAATAAGCTTCTTGGCAGAGCACATATCATGCATGTATGCATGACATATAAAATATACCCGTGTCACAGCTTTCCCCGGCTCGATGAACCTGCTTATCATCTGTTGTAATGAGCCCCATCTGGTGGGTGTCTCACTCTTTAGCTGGTGATTGGGTAAGTCCAGAGCAACTGGAGCCTTCGTGAGGTCACATCTCCTCATGAACGAATTAGAGATGGCCCCTGTCACCTGCTTGCAGACCCCAACTGCATGTTTCACAGCAGTTTGGGTTTGAAGAGGAAGAGTTTTCAGGCTGTTTGCTGTGTTACAGAGATACAGAGGAAGGTGCAAATTTTGTGTAAGTGTAAACTGTGTACATTAAAACATGTTTGGACAACATAATTATTATGTGGGCACATGTTAGTTTTGTGCTCCACTCACTTATAGCCAGTTGCCAGTTGCCCAAAGCACTGGAGCCTGTTTCACTAGTTTGGCTGCAGTGCACTGATGTTATTAGTTGCACGAGCTGTGGTCGCACTGACTAGCATGTCTTCACGCAGTTCCCAGGATTGAAGTGCTTCTCTTAGGTCTGTGGCTATCATCAATCCTGTGTGGTCCTCAGGGAAGTAGCTTGTCTTTTTAACTGTAAATACAGGGACCATGTCTTGACATATGAATTTGGAGATGGCATCTGTAGTTTTGCATTGTCTGCGGAATGCTTGTTATTTGGGGTACCTTTGGTCAGGGAATCTTTAATAGAATGGCCACGCTGGATGCAAATTTGCATAGGGATTACATACAAAGTCAATGCAGAGACCTGTTTGGACGCCGATTCACCCTGGACGGCGTGTTGGGCGCGTTTGCGTGGTACGTTTTGGGACGTTGGCGCATTTGGGGTGTCAGACGCCTAAACGCTCGAGTTGAAAATAATGAACTCTCGACGCAAATTCAAGTGAGGCTGTGCCGCGGCAGCCAATCAATGATGACATTCCCCCATGATATCATTGATTTGATGACATTGGGGGGGAACCGCCACCTGCTCCAACTCCAACCCTGCTGGAAGATGGAGGAGAAAATAATCTGTGTGGTGTGTCATTATCCAGAGTTATACGATACCACGTGTGTACTCTACAGAAACCGTAAAAAAAGGAGCAGGCTTGGGTGAAAGTCTCTGAGGAGACAGGTTTTGAAGGTAAGTTCTGTAAATATTCGTTTCCAGCTGGATTTGCCTGCTCGGGTCATCACTGAGTCCGACTGTGCTTTCCACAGTGGAGTTTAGTCGTAAAAGATGGAAGAGCCTCAGGGACACCTACCTGATAGAGAGGAGGAAAGAGCGGGGCAGGGGCAGAGCCAGGGAAAAGATGGAAGTTCTCTGAGGTCCTCTCTTTACTCGACCCCTTCATTATCCCCAGGGGGACCTCCGGGAACATGGGTCGGGGGGTCGAGGATGAGATTGCAGGGAACAGCCAGGCAGGGCCAGTGGAGGTGGATTACCAGGGAGAGGCAGCAGGTCTTGATTGTGATCTCCAAAGCTTTCACACACTCTCCTGTCATGCTTTGGAAACCACAGCTCATTGTTTTTCAGCTGCTCTTTTGGGCTTTCCGTCTTTAAGTGAGCGGGCTCTCTACTCCGCATGCACAGTGACGCGCGTCAGCCCCTCAGCTTGTCAAAATAGTCCAGCCTCCATACTCCAGCGTCCACGTTATAGGCGTCATGCGCACTTAAATTTCCGTCCGGTGTGGCCGCAGCATTAGACTCTTTTGGCATGTTTTTTTTTCTTTTTCACCATTTTGTGATTTAGCAACGTTGGTGCTCTGTTGCATCTGTCTCTGTACCTTGTGTCGTGTCTTGAGGTGGTAAAATAGATTAGATGTGTTTGAGTCGCTCAAGGGGACTTGTTGTCGACCTGTCTTGCAGATTACCATTTTCTGGTCGTTGTCTGACTTTTTGAAACCGAACCAACACCAGACTGTAGAATTACAGTGCCCTCTCTTTGGTACCAACTCCACTTTGGGCTCAGTTCCCAACATTTTCTCCGTGGAGCTCCCTGCGCCTGCCATGCTGTTTATGTCGAAGGGCACTACGACATATACCATAATATTCCACAGCACTAACCCAGTGTAGTGGCTACTCTGGCCAGAGCCTCGTCACTGTCTGTGTATAGGAGTGAGGTGTTTTTGACACGCTTCTTAAAGAGTCCCAGGTTATCTCAGGTTACTGTTACATTTTCAGTTTATTGATCTATTGGAAACTCACACAGGTCAATCAATCAATCAATCAATCAATCAATCAATCAATCAATCAATCAATCAATCAATCAATCAATCAGTCTTTACTTGTGTAGTGCCAAATCATAACAAACGTTATCTCTAGACACTTTCCAAAAATATTAACGGGTCTAGACCCGTTAATTTTAATAAAAAATTTATTTACAAAATTCCAGCATCAAGACAAGATAAGGAGTCTTGTCTCATCATAACCCACCATGAGTACAGCACATTGCAGCATTTAGCAAGTTACAATGGCAAGGAAAAACTTCCCTTTAACAGACAGAAACCTTGGACAGAACCGGACTATTAATTCAAGTTTTTCTTTCTTTTAAAAAAGAAAAATGTGAATTTTGTACCACAGCAAGCACTGACTCCACGTGTGCACAGTGTGATTTAACAGTTAACATTCAAACCCCTTTCCTTCAATCCTCTGTTTCCTATCCGTCACTTTTCATCAGTTTAAGATCTTTGACTGAAACATTTACAAAGCCAGGACCATTTTTAGGTTCACCTGCAATTTATTAATGATGTCATTAACATACGTAAAACATGCTGCTCTTCGAAGATAATACTCTGATCATTTTTAGATTTAGATAGTAGAGAAACATACATCAGTTTTTCTCAGAACACCCCCACTCTACCTAAGAAAATCCCCTCTTTTTGGTGATATGGATGGATCATGATTTGTGAAAATAGACTGTGGGAAGGGAGACAGGATGATGCTGGGCACTCGGCCAGAGCGGCACACTGCTTGGACACACATGACTGAGAAGTTGTTTGACTTTTACCTGAGGGAAGCTGAGTCCTGTCTTTCTCTGTAACTTCCTCTATTACACAAACTGAACCCTCCGTTCAGCATCACTCCATCTGCTGTTGAGCAGAGCAACATAAGAAAACTGCAACAAGATACACTGACAAGCAGGGACAGACCACACTTTTTGGACTGGGGTGCCCCAACCAGGGCATTGACTTATGCAGGGAGGCATGAATTTTGTGAGTCCACCAGAGAATAAATGGCATTTATTTTTACTTACTTGTTTGTATCAAAATTACAGGGTCAACAGGCTACAGCTTTAACAAAAAATAAAAAATAGACTAATTCAAAGTGTTTTTGTTTTTTTTAAAAAAAAAAGACATTCAAAAGTAGAATATAACTGAACTGTCAAAGCTTTTTAGCTGTTTTTAAATTCAAAATGTATAATATGGTGCAACTTTCAATGTGAATGCAAACAAGTCTGCCTCCTTTAAAACTACAAAGTGAAGTTGTTGAAACAGAAGAACAGCTAAAACTCTTACTAAATAGCAATTTCAGGAGTGAATGACAGAGGGAAAGAGAGAGGCACACACACGCGCGCGCACACACACACACACACACGCATACAACATTGTCTTGTGAAGTTTGGTGTTGTGGAGACAGTTAAGGTGAAACTATAGCCGCGTCTCCACCAAGCAGATCGGTTCGCTTCGTCTTGGTATGGCGCGCATCACATATAGGACATTAAGACAAGAAGTTAGACTCAGGGTTCATACAGATTTTTCATGGTCAAATTCAAGTACTTTTCAAGGAACTTCAAGGTCAGTTTTCAAACTTTTCAAGTACTGTGAGCGGTTGTTAATTTCATAATGTTAAGACATTAATGCGCACACAAAATGGCAATTTCATTGTTTTGTGTTTAACAGCACATTTGTTCACAACTTCACAGAGAAGACTCGCATTTACAAAAAAAAAATATTTTTTTCCTGATTCTTTTTTTTTTACTACTTCTCAAAGAACTGATTCTCATCACTTGCTGACGAAACTGGTATCATTATCTTTGGAACTAAGAGTAATAGGAGCATTATGAGGATTTATATTATATTAATTATATTACTACAATTTTTTTAATGCAGCTCCCTCCTTTGTGAAAACAACATCCCTCCACAGTAGATGGTCCACAAACAGGGCAGACTGGGAGAACAAATTAAACGCACCCTTCCCAACACCGTGTATGTTAATGAAGCAGCTGACAGCTCTCAGTGGATCAGTCTGAAGACAAACAGTGAAGTCATATCTCCAGTTCAGACCCTCAGAATTAATCTGAACACCTTGTTACAAACAACCACCCGTTAAAAACACCAGCGTTTAACACATGGAGCTTATCGTTTAGCGCGAGCACATTAGCAGTAGCTCGCGCAAGCGGCTGATGAGGAGGATGATTGACAGCGTTTTCTCATAATCTGACACAGACGTCATGTTGCAGCAGGACAAAAACACTGAAACAGGTGGTTTGACGCTGTCTCTCTGCAGTTCTGATCGAACATAACTAACGCTAAGTAAAATCTGTTACTACTGTTACGCTAGACTGCTGCATGCCAAAGTTATGATCTCCTATTGAAGGAGTGCGTGAGGAGACGCGCTGATCCAGGTGCATCTTGGGCTGATATCTACTTCATATAACCTTACAAAAACTCGCTGTGAGTTATACACAGAAAGGGTATGACTATATATCCCACTCTGACTTGCAGGAACGGAATATTCTGTGTGGAGCACCTGCAGTCCGAAACTGAAATCCGGTCAAGAAAGGGAATATTTTCTTTTGATCAAAAGATCGATCCTTGGAATTTATGAATCGATGTCAAATTTTGAAAATGAGGATCGTTTTTATTTTTGAGAGTCGATTTTTTTTTAACCCAGCCCTACTTTTTTGTATCGAATTCTATGGTTTTTATTATTCTCAAACAATGAGTTAGATAGCCACATCTCAGACGCTTATAATAGACCAAGCCGGTAGCGCGGCTTTAGCACGAACGAGCCATCTAACCTTAATGGTTTGATGCTCGGGGCAGGTTATCACATGACCGTTGTTCGTCTGTGCCGAGTCTCAATGAGAAACGCCGTTTCGTTCCTTCGTATGTACAGGGCGAGCCTCCCACTCCGCCGCGGCCGTATGCTCAGGCCAGGCACGACCCGGTATTTGTAGACAAAACTTGTCACCGCCCGACCGCAGTTATTTTATAACCTGCCCTGACAAACACCCGCGGGCAACACTACCTTTATGTTAAATGGGACACTGCCTTCATTACTCATGCCTAGCATGTAGCATAAAAAGGTTCAACAGGTAGCAGGCTAATTGGCTAATTAACGTGTAGGGCTAACAGGGTACCTCTCATGTGGCTGGCGAGTGCCGACTCGCCCATAGCTTCCACTGCCATCTCCTTTTTACATTCGTTTAATCCAAAATTTGTATTTCTCTTTCTCCAGCCAACGGACATTGAAGCGGCAGCCTCCCGGCACGCTGTTTAAGGAACAATCCTCATGGGGGAGACGTCACAACGCACATATAAACAGACCAGTTATGTTACACCCGCGAGCCCATCAGATGGAACGTTTTTTTCCCCCACAATTTTATTTTATTTTTCTCTATTTGATAGATCTGTTGAGTTAGGAAGCTGAGTAGTGAGTTATATACGATTATAAATTCAAGCATTCTCAAGCACTTGAATAGAAAATCAAGTACTTTTCAAACCTTGAAAACACAACATGAAAAAATAAGCATTTTCAAGGATTTCAAGGACCTGTACGAACCCTGTAGACTGACAGATAGAAAGAGGGAAACAGGAGCCCAGTGTATCAGTTTCCCCCCGGCACTCTAAATCTATAGCAGCAGAACTAAGTGCTGGTTCAGACCTGATCCAGTTCTAACTATAAGCTATATCAAAAAGGAAAGTTTGTAATCTCCTCTTAAAGGTTGACACCGTGTCTGCCTCCAGACCTCAACCAGTATGTTATTCCAAAGAAGAGGAGCCTGCTAACTAAATGCTCGACCACCCATACTACTTTTAGAGACCCTAGGTACAACAAGCAGGCCTGCATGTTGAGAACGCAATGACGTAGACGGATAATACGGAACAATGAGCTCTTTAGAAGTTTAAAACTGGTGCAAGCACCAACTCTTTGCTTAGCACTGACCAAGCACCAACCACATGGGGGGCCTGGGGCAGGGCTACAATGGCCAATGATCGGTGTGAAAAACAGTCATTGTTAAAAAGGAAAGCTGCTGGCCCAGACGTCCATTGTTTTGTTAGAGTTTCCTTGTTTGTGATTTGAGATGGAGGCAAAATTAAAGCACTAATGCCTTTCCTCTCTCATAGATCAGGTCTATACCTTATTATTTTATTAAACAGACTAAACAGTCTCATGTTATTTATCATCCTTAAAAAGGAAAGCGGCTGAGTGAGTCGTCTATTGTTTTGTTGGTGTTTACTCATTCATAACTTTAACTGGAGGTGAAATTGAAGCAGCAGTGCCTTGTCTCTTATAGAACAGGTCTACACCTTATTATTTTATTTAGCAGACTAAACAGCTTTATGTTAATTATCTTATTTACATGACGGGGTATCACTTTTGCCTCATGTTTGTGCGTTTACATTTCTCCCCTGCTCTGTATTGCACGCCACAGTCCGTTTACTGACACACAAACACATGCCCGCCCATAGGGAGAGAGAGAAGGAGAAAGGCAAGCACACTCCATCTAGCACACAGTCAGAATGAAAGTAATGAAAAACTAAACTCTGCCTAGTTGTAAGTGCTCCCAGTGCCAACTTTATACCGTCTCCCGCCCCATGCGTCCGCAGCCACTGAGGGGTTACGTATGGAGTGACGTACTGACATTTTACAACAGCGCAATTATGTTGCACTGACTTGGCACCAACTTGGCTCTTTGCCTATGGAAAGCCAAACCAGTTCTTTGGAAGAATGAGATTTAAACCAACAAAGCACTGGCACTAGCACCAGCACCAAACAAGCACTGGTGAAAAAGGGATAATTGAGATGTTCAGGTCCAAGAACAACGATTTCAGTCTTTCTCAGTTCAGCAGTAAGAAGTTTCTGCTCAACCAGGTCCTTATGTTTTTGAACCATGCTTCAAGTTTAGATAAGCGGTTGGTTTCTTCTGGCTGAACTGACAAGTTAAGCTGAGTATCATCTGCATGGCAGTGAAAGTTTATAGAATATTTCCTCAATATAGTGCCAAGAGGAAGCATATACAAGATGAAAAGAATTGGTCCAAGCACTGAACCTTGAGTAACTCCATACTGCACCCTGGTGTGCAAAGAAGATATATTGTTCTCTGATATCAATCCGAAGAAATGATTGAAGCCAAGCTAAAGCGGTTCTGAAATACCCAGAAAACTCTCTTATCTCCACAGAGGAATGCAATGATCAATAGTGTTGAAAGCAGCACTAAGATCAAGCAAAACAACCACATAAAGAAGACCACTATCTGGAGCCAAAAATAGATAATTGGTTACGTTCAGCAGTGCAGTCTCAGTGCTATGGTGGGCTCTGAACCCAGAATTAAAGACCTCAAAACGACTGTCGCTATGAAAAAACATACAATGCTGACTCTCAACAACTTTCCTCAAGGAATAAAGGAGAGGTTCGATGTTGGTCTGTAGTTGACCAAAGAGCCTGAATCAAGTGTAAGCTTTTTAAGAAGAGGCTTATTAACAGCAACTTTAAAAAGTTCATCAAGTCCTCACTTTTAAGCAATAGAGAAATGCATGGCTCAGTAGAGCTATGACTGTATATCAGCTCGGCAACAGTGCTAAAAAGGAATCTAGGATTGTTTTTATTCTCTTTTATCAGAGCCGAATAATAATTAGCGTGCCCAAGCCACAAAGGCATTCTCTATTCATTTAGACTACTTTTACAACCTGAGCAGGACTTGTTTGTTTTAGTCGAGCGCCATATTCTTTCTAATTTCCTTGATTTTTGTTTGAGCTCACGAGTTTGAGCGTTGTACCACGTAGCCGAACTCCGTTGTCTAAGAGTCCTCTGTCTAAGCAGAGCAATTGAATCAAGGACAGCTTGAAGAGAACCCGTGATATCCGCAACAAGTTGATCAAGCTGAAGGGGGGCACAAGAATTTTCTGCACAGGTGGAGCAAGAATTCAAGGCCAGCAGGAACAGATTCCTTGAAAATTGCTATGGCTTTATCAATCAAGTTCCTGGACAAGTTAACTTTATTTTCAGGTGTATAGTCCGAAAGCAAGAATTTGAAAGTTATAAAGAAGTGATCTGACAGAAGAGGATTCTGTGGTAAGACTGCCAGGTTGACAGGTTCCACGCCATGAGCAAGAACAAGATCCAAGCTGTGGTTAAAGCAATGAGTAGGATGGTTCACAGACTGTGTGAAACCAAAAAAATCCAGTATTGTCATGAAGGCAATACAAAGACTATCATCAATGACGTCCACATGAATATTAAAGTCACAGATGATGATGATTTTATCTGAAAGAAGAACAATGTTGTAATAAAACTCTGAAAAATGAAAAAAAATCTGAGATTACGCACCAGGAGGTCGGTAGACGATAAACAAAATAGGTTGTGCAGTTTTAACAACTGGATGCAAGAAACTAAGAAAGAGACTTTCAAAAAAGCTAAAGCCCAGTTCAGGTCTTGTTCTAATATTAAAACTAGAGTTAAAAAGTTAGACCAGGCTTGCCTCAGAAAGATCTCCAGTTATCAATAAAGCCCACGTCATTATCTGGACACCAGTTCAACAGCCAGGGGTTGAATGAGGAGATGCAGCCAAACACCTCATCATTTGCCCTGCTCGGCAAGAAAATTACTCCAGACATAGTTTTGGCCAGAGCACACACCGACTCCACAATAACCTTCGTGACTTCTGACTGGTGATGTCGGGCGGCTACTCCACCTCTGCTGCTGCTGCCTCCTGCCCTGCTCCACCCAGCGGCTACTCCACCTCTGTTGCTGCTGCCTCCTGCCCTGCTCCACCCAGCGGCTGCTCCACCTCTGTTGCTGCTGCCTCCTGCCCTGCTCCACCCAGCAGCTGCTCCACCCAGCGGCTGCTCCACCCAGCAGCTACTCCACCTCTGTTGCTGCTGCCTCCTGCCCTGCTCCACCCAGCGGCTACTCCACCTCTGTTGCTGCTGCCTCCTGCCCTGCTCCACCCAGCGGCTACTCCACCTCTGTTGCTGCTGCCTCCTGCCCTGCTCCACCCAGCGGCTACTCCACCTCTGTTGTTGCTGCCTCCTGCCCTGTTCCACCCAGCGGCTATCCCACCTCTGCTGCCTCCTGCCCTGCTCCACCCAGCGGCTACTCCACCTCTGCTGCTGCTGCATTCTCAATGGATGAGGTGCGCAGTGAGCTACGGAGGGTTCGCATAGGGAAGTCTGCTGGACCTGATGGAGTAGCACCTAGGATTCTAAGGGACTGTGCTTCTGAGCTAGCAGTGCCTCTACAAACCATCTTCAACCGTAGTCTTCAAACTGGATGTGTCCCTGCTCTATGGAAGACCTCATGCCTTGTACCAGTGGCTGAGGTAGCAAGGCCGGCAGGGATGAAGGACTACAGACCAGTAGCCCTGACGTCTGTTATAATGAAGACTATGGAGAGGCTACTGCTCTGACTGCTCAGACCTCAGGTAGAGCAGGCGCTGGACCCGCTGCAGTTTGCTTACCAGGAGAACATGGGGGTGGATGATGCAATCCTGTACCTGCTCCACCAGTCTTTGTCATTTCTGGATGGGACTGGGGGCTACGTGAGGCTGATGTTTTTTGACTTCACTAGTGCTTTTGTCACAATTCAGCCTCAGAGGTTAAAGGAGAAGCTGGAGAGGATGGGTGTGGGTCCCATCTTTGTCAGGTGGATTTACAACTATCTGACAGACAGGTTGCAGTATGTCAAGCTGGGGACCAGTGTTTCACAAACCCTGGTGAGCAACACTGGGGCGCCACAGGGGACAGTACTGTCTCCTTTTCTCTTCACACTTTACACAGCGGACCACACCTACAGCTCCACAGCATGCCACATCCAGAAATATTCTGATGATACGGCTGTAGTGGCATGTGTGAAGGGAGGGGACGAACAGGAGTACAGAGGAGTCATCTCCTCTTTCACAGAGTGGAGCAGGAGTAATGGTCTGATCCTGAACACAGGAAAGACCAAGGAGACGATCATTGACTTCAGCAGGAGGCCTTCACATCAACCAATCACCATTGATGGAGAGACAATCGAGGTGGTTAAAACATATAAGTATCTCGGAGTTCACCTCGACAACAAGCTGGACTGGTCTGTGCAGGCAAACGCCCTTTACAAGAAAGGACAGAGCAGGCTCCATTTCCTGAGGAGGCTCAGGACCTTTGATGTGAACAGGGACATGCTGCACATCTTTTATCAGTCTGTTGTACCCGGTGCAGTGTTTTTCGGGGTCGTCTGCTGGGGGGGCAGTATGACCTTGAGGGACAGGAACCGGCTGGATAAGCTGATCAGGAGGTGTGTTTCTGTGATGGGGAGGAGGGTGGACTCTGTGGGGGAGGTCCTAGAGAGAAGGATGCGGACTCTCATGCAGGGCATCCTGAGTAACACCAGGCACCCACTACACCAATGTCTGTCTGCTCAGAAGAGAAAAGGCAGTGAGAGGCTCCTGTCTCTAAGGAGCAGAACAGAGCGGTTCAAGAAATCTTTTGTTCCTGCTGCTTTAAGACTGTATAACAGCTCAGTCTGAACATGCGCACTTCTTTTATCTTTTTTTTAAATTTATATTTATATAGTTAGTAACTTTTTTAACCTGTTCTTGAATGTGTATGTGTGTGTATGTACAGCTGCTGAACAATTGAATTTCTCCTACGGGGGATCAATAAAGTATCTATCTATCTATCTATCTATCTATCTATCTATCTATCTATCTATCTATCTATCTATCTATCTATCTATCTATCGTAACACCAACATGTATTACAATCTTACGAAATCTACATTAATTCTTACCAGCAGTTTTAAGTGTCCCTCAATGCCACCCAGGCTGGCGCCTGGGAGGCATTTGACTATGGTGTCTGGCGTTGCTTATTTCACATTTTTTACTACAGAGTCACCAATCACCAGAGTGTTACGTTTTTCAGCAGGTGTGTTGTTAAGTGGGGCATATAGAATTGAACAGAATAGAAAATACTTTATTTATCCCTGAGATAAATTCAGGAGGAGTCACAGCAGAAATCAAGAAAACAAAAGTAAGAAAGCTCAGCAGCTGAAGAAAAAAAACGTGGCACAGTAAACAAAGAGCATAGATGGAAGACATGCAGCATTTTGTCCTCTCTGTGGTTGTCATGTAGCTCTTTGATACAAAGTGCAATCAAGCTTTTTCTCAGAGAAGTCTGTGAGCTGCCAGGGGAAATGCAGCTGCTGTAGGGGTAAGTGATGATTCTTCCAACCAGTCAACGGTCTGCAGTGTGTTGCTTCATTTTCTGAGGGCGGAACAGTTCAGTCTGGCACCCATACGAAAGGCTCCAAAAAGTGGGACGGCTCATCTTGGTTATTTGGGGATCTGTCCCAGGATAAGTCAGTGGAAACGCCCTAAAATGCGCGCCGTACTGAGACGAACCGAACCAGACTGCTTGGTGGAAACTAGAGCTGAAACAATACCTTGTATAATTCGAGGTACTTGAGTATAAAAAATGCTTGAGGGATTTTCTCCGCCTCAAAGAATCGTTAATTTTTTAAAAAATATCAAAGAGTGGTATTTCAAATAAAGCTGACACTATATTTAGAGAGTTTTCCTACCCCTCAAGCTACCTCTTTTTCAAAATAGCGACTGACAACAAATCTAGCCTCTTTTCTGGAGGCTAGATTTGTTGTCTGATATGACTGATATGAAAGCATCTGCATCAGCTGCTTGTTAACTAGCCGCACGTGCTGAGCCCCTCCCCTACCCAAAATCACTCGCACGTCACAGACGGACGTTGCGCTCACTGCAGTCTCTCATCACGGTCACACTGGCTAACTGTTTTCATGCACTCTTCAAAGTCCATTTTGTTTGACCAGTGTGACCACAAGACTCTCTTCACCTTAGGAGAGGTGAGCTTCAGCGCGGTCCACTTCATACACGCGCACAAACGCGGATACTCCATATGATCAATGACATACGATCGCTGCGACCGCTTCTCTCAACAGTCATTTTAAACAATAGCGGGGGTGCCAGAGGGCTAAACGACTTAATATGAGCCTAAAAGTCACTGAAGTTGTAGCAGTGTTCTCTGCGCCTCATTGTGCAGGCGGGTAGATTATGGCACGGCTTGGATGGCCAGTGTGACTGCGCAGGAGACTGTGTATGAATGAATAGTGGAGGAGGATTGATATTTTAACATGTCAAAAAGAGTCAACCAAACAAAGTTCATTTGTAGTTCTAAACACACTAACAGTGTGCAGTGTTTCCCCTACCATTACATTCAGGGGGGCGGCCCCCCTGAATGTGGAGTTAATTTTATTTTCCATACAGCGCCAGATCACAGCAGAAGTGATTTAGAGTTGCCTCTCTCATAAATCAGGTCTATACCTTGTTTTTTAATTTAACAGATAAAATAACCTTTTGTTACTAATCTAATTTCATGATGGGATGTTGTTTCTACATCGTTGGGTTCATATTTCTCCTCGCGGAACTTCACAGTGCGCGAAAGAGCGCGTGATCTTTAGCGCACGGCGAAGTTCTGCTCCAACACGTTCACAGACACACAAACACATGTGCACATTTAAACACACAGACAAGTTCATCCCCTATAGAGAACAAACAAACCACACCACCACAAGAAACATCTCCCAACGCTTTCTCCGTGAAGATGCCACACTCGTTCTCCTGGGCTCGTACCCCCCACCCCCCTGCTGCCGACAACGTTGCCGCCCCCCCCAAACTGTCAACCCAGGGGAAACACTGGTGTGATATTGTACGCTCTCTGTTCCTCACACGATGTTATTCCTCTCTCCTTCAGTGTCCACAACCGTTACACACAAATGACTTGTTATGCAAATTAGTTGATTACTGAATTAGTGTTGTAGATAATCTACAAAACACAGCACTGAAGAGTGAAGAAGATGAAAAAGCAAAAACATAATAGAGCTAACTGGGCAAGTGTCAAGGGTAGAAGGGTACAAATATCAAGTAGTAATGGAGCTATATGTGCGCAGGGATCATCATTTTAGTCTGAACACTGCAAAGACTCAAAATCTTTCAAGAATGTCTCATTCCTAGTTAAAATGTCACATATGTAGTCAGAATTTAAAATTTATCTCCCAAAGTGACTTGATTTTACACTTGCTTGAAAAAAATTTACATTTGAAAAATAATTGCTGTTTAAGTACGCCAAAACGCGTTTTATCCGAGTTTTCAGTAGAGTACTCGAATTCTAAACTATTCGATCGTTGCAGCCCTAGTGGAAACGCGGCTAATGCTCTCAGCCACACCTGTTGAGGAGAATAGAGTGAGTGAGGCTGATCAGCAAGAGGAGAGAGGAGGGAGTGCATGTAACAGTGTCAGAGCATTGACAGAGCACCACAAGCTGTGGAGTCTGAGTCTTAGTTTAGTTATGTCTGTCACAGTGCCACTCTGGGAGCTGAACCCCAGCTGAACGGGTTCCACATCTGCCTCGTCTAGATCCACTTTTCTCTGGATCTGTTGAGAGAAATACGCTTTGTATGCCACTTTCTCTAGAGCTTCATTCCTGCTTCCTGTGGGCTTGATTTCTTTCAGTCACACAAAGTGCTGACACACACACAGACCACTTAATGCTCCTCTTGTGTGTTAGGAGCCAAGCAGCGTGAATGTGGGCTCACCCCAGCAGACGTGTTAATACTGAAATCAGGTTATCCTGCTCACATTGAGTTTGTAATTGCAGTAACCACGGCTGCATAAACCAGACGCTTACTTCTTGCCTGTAAACTACAGCCTCTACAGCCTAATCTGGGTCTGGTCCATATTGTGACTTTGTGCCACAGAGCTCATGTCATGAAGTGGGCACAAGGCTTTGGATGTAGAGTAGTGGTGGCACGGCTGCATGGTAAGCGACAGAGGAAAAACATGGAGCATGTTTGAAGTTTCTGCATGTAGGAGACCAAAGGGTCAGAAAGAGTCAAACACTGCTGCAGACCTATGTGGACCTCTGTGGATCAGTAAGTGTTGGAGGTGTGTTGGTGCAACCTCACAGGTTTGTCTTTGTTCTAACTCTTAAAAAGGGGTCCAGAAGCACACAGTAAAAAACCTTTGCAAGGGCTCTGGAGTGCAACCAGAATTTTTAAAAGTGAGACTAGCATGTTTTCTGTGTCACACCGGTGCAAATGTTAGTAGTCGACGCGTCGTATTGTTGTTTTTATTGTTGTCCTCACATGGTGAAATCAAATACCAGGGGATAATACTCATTTGTAACTTCAGTTCACAGCATGAGGTGCTGTGTTATTGGATACTTTTATGGGAAAAGATCACTAAGTTCAAACGTGAGGAATGAGGAAAATTCCACTCCCAGCGAGCGCTGTGCGCTGACGGAGGCTCTGCATCTCCGGCTTGGACAGCCTGACCGCTCCCGGAGTTCAGCGTCTGATAACGTGATTTAGAGAGTCTCCTTCACTCTCTGTTACCAACAGTTTTTCAGGATCTGAGTCACAAACTAGTGTCAAAACTCCCCTAACTTTAAGACCGGATCACTGACATCCTGTGAGCTTGCTTAATGCTTGTCTCCATCTTCAGCGCTGCTGCTTTCATTTCAATCATTTACCATCTCTGATGTCTCTTAACACCAACTTTTTGGTCACATGTTGAAAAAAGAAGGGGCGAGGTCTCCTTCTCATCACCCACAGGGGAGCAGAGCCTGGAAGTCAACAATGTTTGCACAGTCTGAATGTAAATGCTCAGCATGCGCACACGCACACAGATATATACATACACACACACACACACACACACGCACACACACACAATCCCTGGAGTCCTGTGGTTTGTCCTGCTTAATGACTTGTCACTGGGGTGTGATGCATGGCAACCTGGCTGGGTGAGTGTGGCATAGACATGACCGGGCCATGCACACACAGCATGCACACACATACTCCGCGCTCTTTGGGAGACAGAAGAGAAAGGCCAGTCTTCCCAGCTTTGTGCAGAGAAACAAAGAGCAGTGAAAGCTAATCTGCCTCTTCTTTTCTTCCCATCTTTCACTCTGAGCAGCTGCCCTGATGTCAAGCAAACACTGGGCTGCTCTCTGCTTACATCTAATGTGGTAATCTCAAAGCTTTGGGCGGATCTGGGTGGTGTTGCCCCTTGCAGGAGAAGCAGTGTCTGATTTCACTTATTTTGTCCTGGCAGGCTTGTGTTTTCCCACAGAGGACAGCGAATGTTTCTCGTCAGATCCTCAGACTGGAGTTTGTGTTACTGCTCTGTCTGTTCCTGCTGGAAGTACAGAGCCCCCCTCAGGGGTTTGAGAGGATGACAGCGTGTCACTCTGTCACTTCCTCCATGTTGGCTTCCCCTCCAATTATGATTGAATGTTGTGTGTGTGTGTGTGTGTGTGTGTGTGTGTGTGTGTGTGTGTGTGTGTGTGTGTGTGTGCGTGTGTGTGCGTGTGTGTGGGTTTGCGTGTGTGTGCGTGCGTGTGTGTGTTTGTGTGTGTGTGTGTGTTAAGCTGATCTTAGCCTGTCTGATCCCTAGTGTCCTGTAAGTAGAGAGGGAGGGCCTCTGTCTTTGTTGATTTTCTCATTCGCCTGAGCTTGGCTTTTACTGCAGATGCTTTAGAATAGAATAGAACTTTATTGTTATTGTAATAAGTACAACTAAATTGAAGTCACAGCAGAAATCAAAGAAAAAAAGGAAGAAAGTGTAAATTAAGTGCAAACAGGTCCATGAGAAAATAGATGCTGACAGCTTGTCCATCAGTGTCCAGTCGGCCAGTCTCCACCTCCACAGGGTCCAGGACTGAGCTTCTTCAGCAGTCTGTTCAGTCTCTGTCTCCTGGATCCTGTCTGCCCACAGCAGGTGAAGCTCTTGCAACATGGGGTTGGTGTCTGATGTTAGCTCTGTTAGCCATGTCTGTGAATAGCATGATGCTACTCTGCCCTCTGGTATTCCCTCTGTTGCTGGGTTAGCACAGCTAGCTTGTCCATCTTATTGGAGATAGATCTTATGTTCCCAAAAACGATGGATGGAAGGACAGGTCGATGTCATCACTTCTTAGCTCACACCTGAAAGCTAGCATGTTGTCCTCACCTCCTCTCCTCACCTCGTGGGAAGATATCAGGCCTTACACCAGTTAGCATTGACATGCTACAGGCTGCAAACAGCTGAGTTCGCATGTAAACAATGCAGCCATGGTTACATGTGTAGGATTTCCAGGCAAACACAGGAGAAAAAGTAGTAAAAATATCACTGAAGCCACAAAAAGTTTGGTGTCCATGACCAACAATGAACCATACAAAGAAATGATCCACTCTAAATACAAAGATGACGAAAAAGAGACGAAAAAATTACAAGAAACGGACAAAGAAGAGAGAGCTGCTGCAAAAGGCAGCCATAGCCAACAGGGCAGCGCCTAGCAACCAATAAATCAATCCCTGCTGCCCTGAGACTGAGACTGTGGCAAGAGGGCAAGAGGACTGATACGGTCTTATGCCGCGGCCACACCAAACGCGAACACGCGAATTTACTCGCGCGAATGGCCTGTCACGCGCCGCGTGAACGCCCGAGTCTCGCCGCTGGACTTTTTTGACAACCTGAGGCGCGAACACGCGAATGCGCGGTACTGCGCATGCGGAGTAGAGAGCTCATTCATTTAAAGACCGAAAGTCCAAAAGAGCAGCTGAAAAACAATGAGCTGTGGTTTCCAAAGCATGACAGGAGAGTGTGTGAAAGCTTTGGAGATCACAATCAATGCCTGCTGCCTCTCCCTGGTAATCCACCAGCCCTGCTTGGCTGTTCCCTGCAATCTCATCCCCGATCCCCCGAACCTCCGACACCCCGAACCCCCGACCACCCGAACCCCCGACCCATGTTCCCGGAGGTCTCCCTGGGGATAATGAAGGGGTGGAGGAAAGAGAGGAGCACAGAGAACTTTCATCTTTTCCCTGGCTCTGCCCCTGCCCCGCACTTTTCTCCTCTCTATCAGGCTTAAAACTCCGCTGAGGAAAACACAGTCGGACTCAGTGATAGCCCGTACAGGCAGATCCAGCTGGGAACGAATGTTTTCAGAACTTACATTCAAAACCTGTCTCCTCAGAGACTTTCAACCAAGCCTGCTCCTGTTTTTCCGGTCTCTGTAGAGTACACACGTCGTATCGTATAACTGGATGATGACACACCGCACAGATTGTTTTCTCCTCCATCCTCCGGCGGAGTTGGAGCCGGAGTAGGCGGCAGTTGCCCCCCAACGTTGTCAAAACAATGACGTCGTGGGGGAATATTTTGAACTCGAGCGAATTCGCGTCTACCGCCCAAACGCGTGAACGCTCCAAACTCGCCGTGCCAAACGCGCGAATCGCGCCGCGAGAGGCGAATCGGCGGCTAAACGCGTCTTTGCATAGACTTTGTATGTAATCGCGCCGCAAATTCGCGTTTGGTGTGGCCACACCATTAGGCAGCAAGGGGCACACAGTGAGCGTGAGTAGTATGAAACCTGAAGGTCAGTCTTCACTGTGGAGAAGAGTTTCTCCCTGCCTGACTTTGAAACATCAGCGCTTGCTGCAGTGCAGTGAGCCGTCTCCATCAGAAGCCTCATTGCTATGCCCTCACAGTGCAGCCCTGCTCTTACAGATGTTGTTGCGTCAGACTGGGAGCAAATAAATTCAGATGGGGTACAGCATCCAGGTCCCTCTGACTTTGAAAAGTCAGCGTTGGAGTTGTCAGATGGGTTAACTCAATATATCAATATTTGGTAGCTTCATGAAATGTTTGAAATTTGCATGATGATAAAAAGATGATGAAGGTTTAAAAAAACAGGCAGGCCCTGTTTCCTGGGCTCTGATGATTCAGTGCAGACCTCGAACGGGCATTAAAAATGCATGCATGCATATTTGGTTGGGCCCTGAAGTATTTCAGATCAGCATGATTATATCTCTTTGATTTCAAATTGTGCTTTCACTTTGAAGTCTGGCCCTTGGCAAAATGTCTCTGCACTTTTTTTCCTTATGGCTGCAGGAAGAGACCCCCAGTCCGTGGGGATGGGAATCTTTCACAACACACTTTTCGTTAGCTTTCTCAAGGGATGTTTGATACCACTTTTTTCAGACCAATACCAGTACAAGTATTTACTGATTCCGAGTACTGATACCACTAGTACTTTTGATACATAAAATCTGAATTCACAGTGACAGATCATTTTGAACAGACAGCACAGTCACTCTGTCATCAAGTCCAAAATCAAACACAGACAACTCTCTTTGAGTTTACCATTTGTTTTTTTAACCTTCTGTTCAGCATAAATCTATCTTTTGATGAGCAAAGCAACATCATGTACCTGCAGAGAGATTTGCGCTAATGTGCAGGGGTGTGTCCAGATATTTTAGAATGGGGTGCCCTGACCAGGGCACTCGCTATGTATGTGTTGAAAATACAGGATTGAAAGGATACAGCTTTAACTAATTACATAAATAAATAAATAAATTAATTAATGATGATGATGGTAATAATAATAATAATAAACATAATAATAATAATAATAATAATAACAACTATCATTGAAACAAAAGAAAAAAAAATAAAGGGATTATGAGGACTTTACAAATAACCTTGAAATAGTTTCTGTTCTATGCCTGATTGTAATACACAACTTAAAATGAGACTGTCAGCATCAACATAGCGTATTATAGCTTATTTCAAATGCTATTTCTCAGCTTTACTCTTTGGTCGGACAGGACCAGATTAATTTACAGAATATCAAAGTCTTTATGACAACACCCAGCAACTGACAGAGTTCAGTAGAGAGAAGAGAGGTCTATTTTTCCTCTGCTGAAAACGATTTCTGTGATTTATTTTGTAGTGATGGTGGATACTGGAGCCTAACTATCAGACAGAAAAAGGACAGAAAAGCAGAAGAAAGATAAACAGGAGAGAGATAGAGTGTCGGCTCAAACACTGGCTAAACTTTGTGCTAATGTTGACTCCAACCCACAGTCAGCAGTTATTCTGCAGTGGTCTATTCAAACTTGAGAGTCTATCAATAAAATGAAGAGTGAGGTTACGTTAGCTCTGCTTGGTGAGGTTGGAGTTGGTAGATGAGCTCTGGTAGGACAGAACCAGGATTCACTAACATTACACGTTACAGACACGTCTCAGAGCACCGGGCTGTGAGTAGAGCTAAATATAGCCAGCTGCTAAACTATGCGACAAACTGACAAAGTTAGTTTGTTGTCACATTTCAAACTGTAGCTCTACCTAATTGTTGATAAATATCTTTACCTTGTTAAATATGTTGAATATGATTATTTTAAAAAGACACTGGGCATTTTTGGGTGGTGTCAGTGCACAACTTCCTGTCTCACTCCATCTGCTTTTTGTTAAATTAACACATCACTGCTCCAGCATCTGGCAAATATAAAATTGTTGAGTGTATACCTCCTGCCTGATCTGGGACGCAGCCATACCACGACGGACACATTAATTCACAGTTCACACACAAGACATGCACTGCCTCTGTACGGGAATACAATTTCATATTTATACCATGCAGCTGAACCCCAGGGTGGTGCTTTTGCTCTTCAACTCATGCAGATTATGGTGTAATATTAACTCCAACTCTAGACTGTTTTCTTCTTCTTTTTTTCTTTTTTTTTGGTCTCGGTCTCGGTCTTGGTCTCGTTACCTTCTGGTCTTGGTAGTGTCTTGGTCTCGGCTGAGGCGGTCTTGACTACAAGTCTAGGTTTCAATAAAATTTCCAGCCACTTCCAGGGTAAAATAGTGTTTCCTGACAGTTCTCACAGAGGTCTCCCGCTGAATAAAACTGGTGATATTAAAAAACACACAGTAGTGGTCTGACACAGCCAAGTCAACAACAGAGTAAAATCAATGCAGCTCAGTAAATTTAAAAACTCTTTTGCCATTGAATCAGATGGGTTTTCTATGTGTATGTTAAAATCACCAGATATAATTATAAAATTGTAAGTGGAATGGATTATTGATAAAAAGTCAGAGAATTCAGTGATAAAAGCAGCATCATGCTTTTGTGGTCTGTAAGCAGTGACAACCAGAATTACAGGACTGTTAAAAATAACTGCATGATTCTCAAAGGTGGAGTACTGATCAAACATGATGTGTATAGTCTTCAATGAGTTATTGATTATTGATGCAGTACCACCACTTTTCTTTCCATTCCTTGAGGAAAATGTGAAGTTAAAATTTGGTGGGGTGGCCTTAGTGAGAATAACTGGTGCGTCTGCACCCAGCCAGGTTTCAGTTGAAAACAAACAATCCACCCTGTTATCTAAAATCAGGTCATTGATGATAAAAAATTTGTTTAAAAGGGATCAAACATTTAAAAGTGCTGTGTTAATGGCTGCAGGGGGTGTGCAGACTGTATGGGTGGATTGTTAATGTTTTGGGAGTTGTCTGAGGTTACTGAAGCTCACAGAGTGGAAGTGATGGAGTCCGATTTTCTCACAGTGAGTGATGATGACAGGGATGGATGAGTTATTAAGTGTTAAAGGCCCAAGTCCGGTATTGTGCGTGTCTGAGGTGGAACTAAAAACATAGGAACTAGGACCCGGGAGACATCAATCAGTGACGGGCAGGTCAGTCGGTGCAGGTTTAGGGTGATGGGAGGAGAGACAGGGGCGCGCATGCTGTACACCGAATGCCAGGTTGGCGGACAACACGCAAGTCCCAACTCTGTTCAGGTGCAGGCCATCTGAACCAAAGAGATTTCTCCTCTGCCAAAAGACATCGAAAGTGTCAATGAAGCCAACGCAGCCTGCTGAAATGCCCTACGCCTTTGTCACAGGTGGGGGTGGGGCCGGAGATAAAAGCACTCAGCTGCGGCTGAGAGTTTGTTAAAAAGCTGTGTAAAATCACGCTTTAAAAGCTCTGACTGCTGTTTGGAAATGTCATTAGTGCCGACATGAATGACTACCCTGTTTACCTGAGGGTGAGAGTTCAGGACACTTGGGATTTTCTCCGTCATGTCTGCAACAGTGCATCTCTCTGTCATTTGGTGCAGATCAATAAGGTCTGTTTTTCACTCAGCCTTTGTTTTCCTCCTTCCTTACTGCTACCAGCTGACTGTGGTTCATTCTTGGCAGCTGAGTCACCTCTCAGTCAAAGAAAAGTCAGCCTGCAGCAGCCATGACAAACTGTGTAGCCTCTGTGATTAAACTGGATCCCTCAGCCCTCAGTCGTCTTCTTAAACATTTGAACCCCAAACTGGCCTCACTGTCTCCCACCTGTTTCTCTGTCTGCCATGATTTTTTGTCCCTGGAGGGCCTGCAGCAGTGCTTTCTTAAATTACAGGCCTGGTCTTGAATAACTGGCTTGTTCCTTCAAGGTCCTCCAGCTCCTATGCCGGTTAACCCAATCAAAGGAGCAAAGGCCCAGAAACCACACATCCTGTGAGCGTGGCAAGGGGCAGGGTTCTGTTTGAGAAGGAAGAGCCATGAGGAGAGGTGGGTGTTGTTCCTCTATTGTTCAAATAGTAAAGACACGATGACGTGTTCCTCATGCTGAGCTGCTCCACACTCTGCTGTTGGCCCCACAGTGCTAGGCTGTGCAGGTCTCTCTTTGGCTGACTGTTTGATTTCCTGGAAGATTCAATAGTCATAGACGGAAATATGGACAGAATCAAACAACGTATGAGTAGAGCTAAATTTACTCTCTGCTGCAGAAAAACACACACATACATTCTGATGTGACAAAGATAGATTTGTGTATTTAGACTATTGTAAGGAAAAAACAACAAATGATAAACAATCAGAAACTGTCCTAAAAGCTTTCTTTAAAGCTGTCAGTAAAGTCTTAGTCTGCTCTTCTTTCAGTTTTATTGATCAACCAGTTCAAAGTTAAGAAAGTATGGTTTCTTTTAGTGGAAGAGGAGGAAATGGGGTCGGTTTATTTCACTTCCTCACACATATGGCTGTGCTCATGTGTGCTACATGCAGAAGTGTTTCAGCACTTTGCAGCAAGGGAGCTTGTGTTTTCATATATAAATAGATTCATGACTGAGCGCCCTGAGAGTGGCAGCCAGTCACAGCAGCTCCTCACAACTTTCACCCTGAGATCCCGGACAATGCTATCGAGCAAGGAGGCCGCTCCACACTCCGCAGTGACAGGAACAAGGAGTCCGGTAAGAGCCGCGGCGGTGGCTTATGTATCCACACAAACAACAGATGGTGTACAGACGCCACCGTCATAGACAGACACTGCTCTCTGGACCTGGAGTTCCTAGCAGTAAAATGCAGACCATTCTACCTGACACGGGAGTTTTCCGTTGTTATTGTGACAGCTGTTTACATACCACCTGACGCTAATGCTAAGTTAGCACTCGGCTACTTGCTAACTGCTATCAACAAACAACAGGATACATACCCTGATGGTGTTTTTATATCTGCTGGAAACTTTAAAAGTATAACCTCTGAGAAACGCACCAGGGTTTTCCCAAACAGGAAACCTTGGATGACAAAGGAGGTTCAGAAGCAGCTGAGGGAGTGAGATGCAGCGTTCACAGCGGGGGACAGAGAGCGTTATAGTACGGCCAGGCGCATTTTAAAGAGGGGTATTAAGCAGGCCAAGGCAGCTTACTAGGAGAGTATCGAGGGTCATTTTTCCATCAGTGATCCAGCTCGTGTGTGGCAGGGCATCCAGCAGATTACAAACTACAAGGGACACCGACCCCCACCCCAAGACAGCAATATCCACCTGGCTGAGGAGCTCAAACACTTCTTTGCATGCTTTGAAACTGCTGAGAGAGACAACGACATTGAGTCTGCAATGGATGCTGCTGCTGCCACTACCAGCATTGTGGCTGCCCCCCCCTGTTCTCCAGACCCACGAGGTAAGGAGGATCTTCAGCTCGATGAACATCAGGAAGGCTGCGGGGCCAGATGGGATCCCGGGGAGAGTGGTTAGAGACTGTGCCCACCAGCTTGCAGAGGTATTCGCTGACATTTTCAATCTGTCACTATCACAGGCTGTTGTCCCCACCTGTCTCAAGTCAGCCACAATCATACCAGTGCCTAAACAGAACAACATCACCTGTTTAAATGACTATAGACCAGTAGCACTTACCCCCATCATTGCAAAGTGTTTTGAGAAACTGGTCCAAAAACACATTAAATCCAGTCACCCTGCTAACTTTGACCAGCACCAGTATGCATACAGAGCACACCACTCCACAGAGGATGCTATTTCCACTGCCCTCCACACAGGGCTCACACACTTAGACCAGCGGGGAACATATGTGAGGATGCTCTATCAATTATTCCTCTGCATTCAACACCATTGTTCTGTGCAGACTGGTCATCAAACTGCTAAGCTTGGGTTTTAACAGCACTTTGTGCATGTGGATCAAAGACTTCCTCTCTGGACGGCCACAGACAGTCAGACTGGGTTCTCATCTATCTACCACTCTAACCCTCAGCACAGGAGCACCGCAAGGTTGTGTTTTAAGTCCGATACTGTACTCACAGTGCAGCCTTATGATGTTCACGGAGTCATGGCTCAACAAACTCACCCCAGACCCGCACATAACTTTGGACGGATTTCACCTCATCAGAGCGGACCGGAGTGTGAGAGAGAGCGGTAAGAAGAAGGGAGGGGGACTGGAGATGTGTGTGAGTGAGAGATGGTGTAATGCTGGACACATCAGCGTTAAAGAACAGCGCTGCACTAAGGACATTGAGATGCTGGCGGTCAGTTTGCGGTCATATTATCTGCGCACATCGTCGCGATTACAGTGTACATCCCCCCCTCGGCTGATGCTGCTGCAGCCTGCGAGATCCTTCATGGTGAAGTGTGAAAGCTGCAAACATCTCACCCTCAGTCCCTGATCATCTTCTCTGGGAACTTTAATCATACATAGCTCTCCTCCACTCTCCCTACCTTAACACAGTATGTGGATTGTACAACCAGGGACAATAAAACTTTGGACTTACTGTATGCAAACACCACGGCTGCATACACCTCCTCCCCCTGCTGGGCCGCTCTGATCACAGCCTGGTGAGACTGCAGCCCATTTACATACCTATGGTGAAGAAACAACCCCCCACCATCAGGTATGTTAAGAAGTGGTCTGATGAGGCCACTGAGGCGCTGCAGGACTGCTTTGAGACCACAGACTGGGATGTCCTGTGCGGCTCACATGTTGAGGACATCAACGCCATGACAGACCGCATCACGGACTATATTAAATTCTGCACAGAGAACACTGTACCCACCAAGAAAGTACGGTGTTTCTCTAACAGCAAACCCTGGGAGACCCCTGAACTCAAAGCCCTGCTGAAGGAGAAGAGGAGGGTTTTTGGATCAGGGGACAAGGAGGAGCTGAGGAGGGGGCAGAAGGAGCTGAAGAAGAAGATCAGGGAAGGAAAGGCCACCTACAGGACCAAGATGGAAAAAACCTCTCGCTACAGAACAGCGCAAGGGAGGTCTGGAGAGGCCTGAAAACCATCTCAGGTCACAGCAGAGGCCACGGCGGGGACCTGAGGCAGGAGATCAGGAGTGGGCTAATGAGCTGAATTTGTTTTTCAATAGATTGGACTCTGCTCCCACTCCTCCCCCCACTCATTACCCTGCTCTTCCTAGAAACCACCCGTCTGCTTCTTCACACCGTCTCAGCTCTCCATCACCCTCATCACCACCCCCACCCCTCACATCCTCCACCACCACCCCTGCCCCCGGTCTCTCCATAACAGCAGACCAGGTGAGAAGTGAGCTGGGGAAGATCAAGGCTCAAGACTCCTGAAGGACTGCGCAGACCAGCTCTGTCAGGTGCTACTGTACATCTCCAACCTGAGCCTGAGCCTGGGGAGGGTCCCAACACTGTGCAAGACTTCCTGCGTGATTCCTGTCCCAAAGACAGCGCACCCCAGGGAGCCCAACCACTTCAGGAGGGCTGGTTCTGTCCTGGACTGCTACTCAGACTCCCTGGAGGAGGTGGATAAGAGGAGGATGCTGACAAAATTTACATCCATTATGGACAATCCTGCTCACCCACTACATGAGACTGTGGGGGACTTGAGCAGCTCCTTCAGCAGGAGACTCAGACTCCCACCCTGCAAGATGGAGTGCTACCGCAGGTCATTCCTCCCTCCTGCAATAAGACTTTATAACACACAAACCTGAACTCACACCATGACATCAAGCATTTGATAAATACATGTCTTTTGCTCACCATCCCAGTACTCATTGTAAATTTTCATTGTCAAAATCCAATCTTCGTACATATCTGGCTCCAATATAAATATGTAAATAGTAATATTTTTCTACTTTTCTATATTTCTTTTTATTTCTTCAAATTTCTAATTTTATACTCTATCATCGTATTCTATTTTTAATGTTATCGCATTACTGCACTTTGTTTTTTTCATGAGCTGCAATAAAGAAAATTCTATTCTATTCTATTCTATTCTATTCTATTCTATTCTATAACATGAAAATGTTCTTCAGCCTGCGTCACACTCATCAGCTGTTTAGGCTTGCAGATAGACAAAAATACCAGATTGCAGACAAGGCATGATTTTTGGGATTTAGAATAGAAAAGAATAGAATAGCATAGAATAGAATAGAATAGAATAGAATAGAATAGAATAGAATAGAATAAAATAGAACTTTATTTGCCATTGGAATAAGTGCAACAAAATCGCAAAAGTCCTTCAGTCAGTGCAAAACAGTGCAAAGTGCAAAATAGCTGCCATGTTCAGGTACACTGATGTCATGAGGTAATTGTTATGTTTTAATTATATGATGACAAATGAGCTATTGATTTTAGCCTTTCTTCAGGACTCTTACTGCTGTTGAGTAGAAACTGTCTCTGAACTGGTTTGTCCTTGTAGTGATAAACCTGTACCGCCTGCCTGACGGTAACAGATTAACAGATTATACGTGGTGTCCAGGGTGAGAGGGGTCCTGGGTTATTTTTCCTGCCTGTTGGAGGCAGCAGGAGTGGTGCAGTTCTTCCAGTGTGAGGAGAGGGCGGTCGGTGACGTTTTTAGCTGTGTTGATGATCCTTTGCAGTGACGTCCTCGGAGCCACTGTGCAGCTCGTGTACCACACGCACAGACAGTACACCTGGATGCATTCGATGGTGCACCTGTAGAAAGACACAAGCGGTCTCTGGGGGATGTTGTTCTTCCTGAGCACCCTCAGGAAGTGCAGTCTCTGCTGGGCCTTCTTCAGTAGCTCAGAGGTGTTCACAGTCCAGGTCAGGTCCTTCTCTAAGTGGACTCTCAGAAAGCTGAAGTCCTCTACCCTCTACATACATTCCCTGTTGATGTGTAAGGGTGGAATGTTTGTTTTAGTCCTCTGAAAGTCGAATGATCAGCTCCTTGGTCTTAGCTGTGTTGAGGAGCAGGTTGTTATCACTGCACCACCCGGTCAGTTGCTCCACCTCAGCCCTGTATGCAGACTTATCCCTCCCAGAGATGAGCCCCACTACTGTGGTGTCGTCTTGGCAGCCAGTCACGCAAACTTGATGATGGTGTTAGTGGGGTGTGCAGAGGTACAGTCAGATGTGTAGAGGGTGTAGAGCAGAGAGCTAAGCACACAGCCCTGGGGTGAGCCGATGCTGAGGCTGATGAACCTGGAAGTTTGATCTCAGCCTGCTGTCTGACAGGAAGCTGTAGATCAACATACAGATGGAGTGTGGAAGTCCAAGGTCTCCCAGTTTACCCACCAGTTTAAGAGGAAGGATGGTATTAAATGCGGAGCTGTAGTCCACAAAGAGCATCTGCATGTAGGTTCCCTGCTGCTCCAGGTGGGACAGTGACACGTGGAGGGCTGTGGCTACAGCATCCTCTGTTGATCTGTTGGACCTGTAGGCGAACTGGTGGGGGTCGAGACTCTCGGGGAGGAGTGAGGTGATGTACCCCGTACCAGTTTCTCAAAGCACTTCATCACCATTGGAGTGAGAGCTACTGGCCGGAAGTCATTGAGGCTGGAGATGTGTTGCTTCTTGGGCAGGGGGACGATGGTGGAGGACCTCAGGCACGGTGGATTGATGGATTGGGACAGGGACTGGTTGAAGATTCTAGTGAACACTCCAGCCATCTGGTCAGCGCAGTCCCTTAGCACCCGTCCAGGGACACTGTCGGGTCCAGCCGCCTTCCATGGGTTGAACCCCCGCAGCGTGCGCCTCACGTCGTGCTCCTCCAGTGTAAGGCTGGAGCTGCTTTGGACTGCAGGGTGTGGTGTGGCTGCCTCTGGAGATCCTGTCGCTAAGCGGGCAAAGAAGCTGTTCAGCTCCTCTGCCAGTGAGGCTCCTCCCTCAGCAGCTCCAGTGTTGGCCCTGTAGTGCATGAGGTGCTGGACCCCCGCCACACCTGTCTGCTGTTGTTACTCTCCAGGTGGTCCTCGATCCTCCTCCTTTTGTCCTCTCTGATGCCCCTCTTCAGGTTTGCTCCGGCTACACTGTACAGAGCGCTGTCACCAGCCCTGAAGGCGGTGTTTCTGTCTTTAAGCAGCTGCTGGACCTTCTGTGTCATCCAGGGCTTCCTGTTGGATTATCTTGTCCACTGTGACGTTGTCTGTGCAGTTTTTGATGTAGCACAGAACACTATCCATGAACACCTCCAGCTCTGGGTGTTCAAAAATGTCCCAGATAGTCCCTTCAAAACAGTCCTGTAGCCGCTCAGAGGCATCATCAGGCCAAGTTATGATGAGCAAGGACATGTGGCCTAGGTGCGCTAGCTGTTTAGCCTTGTAGCCCAGCTTGATGTTGGGGTACACCTTGTCCAGTGTATTAGCTCCTCTGGTGGCACATTTGATGTGCTGATGAAACCTGGGGAGCACTGTTTTAGGGTCCACATGATTGAAGTCTTCTGCTATGATGTGTGCTGCTTTGGGGTGTATACTCTGGTGCTTGCTAATGCTTCTGTGGAGTGGTCCATTAGCCGCGCTAGCATTAGCATCAGGTGGGATGTAAACAGTCAGAAAACACCGCCGTTAACTCCCGGGGAAGGTAGATGGGCCTGCATTTAACAGTCACGTAGTACAGATCAGCGGAGCAGTGGCTGCCCACAGTCTCCGCATCAGTACACCAGTTGATGTTTATGTACAAACACACACCTCCTCTTTTATTCTTCCTGGAATCCTTCGTTCTATCCTGTCAATATGTTAAGTAGCCATATCTGTCATATCTGGTATTAAGATCGTCTATTGGTCTGCTTCTTTGGGAGAGAAATTAGCTGCAGCTGTTGTGAGCTCTGCCATGATAACTCCATTTAGTGCCAGATCTACATCCACGACTCAGACGACTGCACAATATGTTTCTTAACACAGACTCTCCTGCTTTATCCCAAAGAATGTGCTTTCTCCTGGTATAAATTTGTGTATATAGAAAGAGTGCCGGATGTTCAGAGTAAACCTCTTCTTATTGCTCTGTAGTAGAAATCCCTGAATCTGTCAGTAAATGCTTTGCTCAAAAGTTAGCACCAGATCTTCACCAGACATGCTTAAGTGATGAGGTCCTCACATAAAGATCTCATAACTGCTTCATGACACAATGGAGGTGTGGGCCTCAAACACCAAGCCAATTTAATACTATATTTTCCTGCCATTAGATTTCCTGAATTCAGTCTGTAGGTGCAGTCACACTGACTGCCCAAGCACACTTCAATCCTAAAGTCCAGGGCCTGTAGTCACAAGGCATCCTGAGGCTGGCAGCTGTTAGTGAAGTCACTCTTAGAAAAATCTTAGAATTCATCAGATTCTAAGATATTTCTCTGAATTTGAGGGAGGAGGACTGTCAGCTGCCACTGACAGCTGAGTCTGTGTCCACCGTGAATATCAAACTCATGAAGTAGTAAAATGAGCACCATGGACGGTAAACACAACAATAAGCTTATCAGTGTAATGACATGTGAATGAGGAATGTTGTAACATTTTGAAGCTGTGTCGCAAATTAATTTAGCTGAGTTCCATCATCATAACATCAAATTAATATCACCATCATACATTTCTGAATATGTCACAGTTACATGATCACTTTTTTTTGTTTTTTACTCTGTACCAACTAATCACAGCTGTAATCACGTGTGTAATACTTAGCACTGGGGTCAACCACACCTCCTCACGAAGAACCAGTGCTTAGCCGGGCACTGGCCTGGAACTAGCACCAGCACCAATTAAGTGGAAAAGGGGTATAAGATCAAAGTTTTTGTCCCCTTCTTGCTCTCAGAAACTTCCTGAATCCCTCCAATAGGTATATGTGGTTATAACAAGGACATGACATGTAGGCCCCGTTTACACAACAATGATTCATCCGAAAACGCTAAAATGCAGTGAAAAAAATCAGTGTTTACATGGAAACGCAGAGGGACTGAAAACGCTGTAGTAAGTATGCCAGGCCTGTAGTCGGCGCTTAAACGGTCTTGTCCAGAAGCCGCTTTTGGGAGATCTCCACTGAAGTGGAGTTGGGCCGGTCATCTGGTGTATTGGGGAATACTAAGTGCAAATGTGGAGCAAAAGATCCAAATTTTGTATGAAGACAGTCAGCAGACTGAGAAGCACAAGCACAACGTGGTAGTTTGTGATGATTGTAACAACGGTACTGTTGTCCTGTTGTATGTGCTTGTGTGAAGCGGAGTTTGATGGTAGCATTTCTCCTGAAAACGCCGGCTTACTGTTTACACGGCAACAGTGTCGGCACTTTTCAGAAAAATCCCACTCTGCAGGCTGTTTTCAGGAGTTTGTGTTTTAAGTCAACTGAAACGCCGTTTCTGTGTAAATGCGAGGCTGAAACACAACAAAACGTTTGTGTTTCACCCTAAAACTGATGTCGTGTAAATGGCCTCAAAGTTGCTGTGGCCACTCCTCCCGACAATTGTTTTAAACAGTAGCTGGGTGTTAGAGGGCTGTGTCGGACTTCATGCTGTCTTGTCCCGAGTGTGTTTTTTGTTTTCTAGCAAAGGTCTGAGCCTGCTCCTCTAGTAACACCTGTTTAAAGTTCCCAGCCTGCCTTCATTCACTGATCTTTTCTTGGAATCATTCAACGATGGATTTAGTTAATCACAGGGCTGTCTTTTTCTGCTGCTATTTGTTCTCTAAGTCAGAAGATGAAACATTAGAGCAGGGATCTCAAACTTGTGCCATGGAGGTCCAAGAGGCTGCAGGTTTTCTTTCCAACCAGAAACTCCACCAGCTGATTTCACTAATTACCTCACCTTCAAACAGAGAGCAGGGACTAATCAGTGAAATCAGCTGGTGGAGTTTTTGGTTGGAAAGAAAACCTGCAGCCTCTTCGCCCTCCATGGCACGAGTTTGAGACCCCTGCATTAGAGCATGAGATAGAGAAAGAGAAAGTAAAAACAACCCATAGCTATTTTATGATCATCTGTGTCTGTCCTCAGAGGACAAGAGGTCTATGGTCTCTTAAAAAAAAAATAAATAATAATATAATAAAAATAATGATAATAATAGTAATATAAAAAATTATTTAAAATGCAATTTTCATTTCTTAGAAATCTTGAAGTGCTACAACAAAAAGTTAAAAAGTTTATATTTATTTTTTTAAGCACTAGTGTAAATTGAAGGCCTCTTTAAAGAGGAATGTCTTCAAGTGTTTCTTAACACTCCACACACTCCACAGTCTGGGGGTCCTGAGGTGAATGGGCAAGGAATTCCACTGACAGGTGGTGCGGCAGTGCAAAAGGCTGAGCTGAGAAAAAGCTTGGTTCTGGGTGGGTGGAGGCGGTTTTTGTGTGAAGATCTTGTTTTCTGGGTTGGGGTTTGTTGGCTGGAGGAGTTTTTTCAGGTAAGGCAGGGCATTTCTATAGATGCATTGGTGAGTGATGAGAGAAACCTTATAGTTAATTTGAGTGGGGGTGGGAAGCCAGTGAAGTGCCAGTGAGTACTAGGGTGATGTGTTTTCTGACTCGGAGTGGGATCCTGGCCGTGGTGTTTTGGATTAGCTGGAGCTTGTGAAGATTTTTACCCAGGCTTCCAGTGATGAGGGCATTGCAGTAATCTGGTCTGGAGTAGATAAGGCGTGGACAAGTTTCTCGGTAGCAGGTAAAGTGAGGGAGAGGTGGAGTCTGGCGATGGTAAAAAACAGGATTTTGACAGATGTTTGATGTGATTTTCAAAAGTTAGGTGAGGGTCCAATCTCAGACAGAGGTGGATTATGGTAGTCGAGATGAGGCTAGATTGTACAGATAAGTTGATGGGGGGTATGGGGAAGGATTGGACCTGATGATAGGTGCCAATGAGTATGGCTTCAGATTTGGATCAGTTAAGTTGGAGGAGGTTGTGGCTCATCTTTGCCCTTATCTCCTCCAGACAGGTGGTGAGTGTTGAGAGTGGTGGTGACGATGATGATGATAATGATGATGATGATGATGATGATGATGATGACGGTGACGGATCAGTTTTGATAAAAAGCTGGGTGTCTTCGGCTAACAACAGAATGAGATTTCATAGTGGCCATTAGGGGTAGGTAAAAATATTGATGAATCGATGCATCAAAATATTTTCTCGCTCAATTAAATATGGATTCAGCAAATCCTCTGAATCGATTAATCTCTTGGCAAGTTAGGGGGATTGTGCATACTATTTGCATTGTATTGATGAGGGCCACCAGAGACCAAACAACAAAAAAATGGTTGCCAAAGCAGCGGCATAAAAATCAATAATCGAAGCATTTAAATCAATATCGAATTGAATCCATATCAAATTGAATCTTGACCTAAAGAATCTAAATTGAATAAAATCGTGAGGTTCTTGGCAATACCCAGCCCTAGTGGCCAATGAAATGTCCAAGAAGGAGCAAGTCAGTGTTTCCCATTAATTAATGAGACTGTGGCGGCCCGCCAGCAGAGCCAGCATCAACTGCCATAAGAAGGTTTCAGCTGTGAGCAGAGTGGAAACCGTATTGAAACTTTTCATACAGGCTGTTCAGCAGATGGCAGATGGTCCTCAAGCTGAGTTGCAACAACTTTTTCCAGCACCTTTTAGATGAACGAGAAATTGTAGATGGCCTTGTAGTTGGCAAGGTTTTCTGGGTCAAGGGAGGTTTTTTTCATGATTGATTTGATGACATCTGCTTTCATTTCAGATGGAACATGACCAGATTATAAGGAGAGATTTATAATTGTGATGATGAGGGGACTTATAGCAGAGAGGTGTGATTGGATCCGTGCTGTGAGACAAGGCTCCAGTAGGCAGGTGGTTGTTTTCACTGTCCTGATGATGTCTTCTCTTTCACTCGATGAGAACTCAGAGATACACTGGGGAGGGTGAGTGACTGTAGACCAGGTAGGATGACAGTGTAACTAGAGGTGAGAGATGACTGGAGAGGTGAGAGTGAATGTTGTCAATCTAGACTTTGAAGAAGGAGAGGAAATTGCTGCACTGCTCCTCTGAATACTGTGTGTGTGTTTGGGACCGGGGTTTGACGAGAAGATTTATTGTAGAAAAGAGCTGCTTGGAATTTCTAGGACTGCTATTGATGATATTAGAGTAGACATGAGACTGTGCATCCTTCAACGACCTTGCGAAGGCTTTTTGGCGGTTCTGATATGCCATCTTATGGAGAGAGAGGCCAGATGCCATTGCATGCTGCTCAAGGGCATGGCCAGCAGTCTTGAGTTTCCACAGCTCACAGGTGAACCAGAGTGCTGAGCGTGAAAAGGAGACAGTTCAGTTGATGGACAAAGTGCTGGCTGAAATATCCCGTCATGATTGTGTTGTGTATCTGGATCACATCATCATTCATGGGGACTCCTTTGAGGCAGCTCTAAGATCCCTCAGATATGTGCTGGGGAGGGTGGCAATGGCAAGACTGAAATTGCAAAAAAAAAAAAGCTGCTTCATGAGATGCGAAATGACGTTCCTCAGCCACAGACTAGGGGAGGGCAGCGTGGGCACCACGGAAGAGAAAGTGTAAGCTGTAAAATACCAGCCCACCCCCAGGTCTCAGGAAGTTTATAAAAGGCTTCCCTTGTGTAGCTGCGCACCTGTTCCGCCTGCTGCAAAAAGGGGAGGTATTCTTGTGGATGGAAGAGTGTGAAACAGCATTTACTTCACTGCAGAAGGCCTTTGTGGAAGCACCAATCCTGTCCCCACCCGACCCTACACTGCCTTTTCTTCTTGACACAGAGGACAGCAGGACCTTTAACAAATTTGAACACCGCTACTGTGTCACCGGGAACTGCTTGCTATGATCAGTGCCATCAGACACTTCAGGTGTTTCATAATTCAGACTGTTCACTGTGCTTTACACTGGCTAATGTCCTTCAGAGAGCCGGAGGGTCAACTGGCATGGTGGATCGAGGAGCTACAGGGGTATAACTTCACACTGGTACACAGGCCAGGCTCACAACACGGCAATGCTAATGCACTCTCTCGCCACCCCTGCTACAGTGATAACTGTCGCTACTGTGAGAAGAAGGAGACACAGGAAGCAGAGCGCCTTCAGGGTGTGGTGGGGTGTGCAGCTGTAGAGCTAGGAGGGTTGTCAGCTGTGCAAGGACAGGCAGCTGTTGATGCAGATGGGTGGAAGAGAAAGCAGGAGTAGGACACAGATATCAAGCCAGTGCTGTCCTGGGTGACAGGCCAACACAAACCCAGTTGGGAGGAGATTGTAATGTTTTCACGTGCTACTTATAGACTGTGATCAATGTTTGATGCTCTGTGCCTGTGCGATGGGGTGCTCCAGAGAGGATGGAAAGAACCAGCGACAGGAGAGACACGGTGGCAGGGGGTTGGGCTGAGAGCCCTGTGGGAGAGGGTGCTTGTGGCTGTGCATGGGGACCCCGGATCCGGTCACTTTGGCATCTCTTAGACCCTCCGTCGCCTCAGACAGGGATTCTACTAGGGCCAGCACCGACGAGGTGTGAAAGATTTTAGTTGTCGCTGTGACAGCTGTATTGCTCAAAAAGGCCCCACAGACAGATCTCATACCCAGCTTCAGCAGTTTCCTGTGGGCTGCCCAATGGAGAGAGTTGGCATTGATGTTTTGGGACCATTTCCCCTCACAGAAAAGGGTAACCGGTACATCCTCACCGCCATGGACTACTTCAAGTGGCCAGAGGCGTACAGTCTGCCAGATCAGGAGGCAGAGACCATCTTGGACGCCCTTGTAGAGGGGATGTTTAGCAGGCTTGGGGTACCCGAAGTCATCCACACAGACCAGGGCCGCAACTTTGAGTCCCGTGTATTTAAGACCATGTGTGAAAAACTGGGTTCACACAAGACCCGCACAACACCACTGCGTCCCCAAAGTGATGGTCTGGTCGAGTGCTTTAACTGCAGGCTAGCACAGCAGCTTACCATCGTGACTGCAAATCACCAGAAAGACTGGGACACCCATGTCCCAGTGGTGCTTATGGCATACCCATCTGCAGCTCAGGACTCCACCTCCTGCTCCCCTGCTCTCCTAATGATGGGCAGGGAGATCCAAACCCCGGTCTGAGATAATGATTGGCAAACCTCCCGACACTCCTGTGGCCCCTCCTGGACCTGAATATGCCAAGAAACTGCAGGACCGCCTGAAGTCTGCACATGAGTTTGCCAGGAGCCAACTTTAGAGTGCAGGAGCGAGACAGAAAAGGAACTATGATGTACATGCCAAGGGACGGCATTTTGATGTGGGCAAACTGGTCTAGATATATAACCCGCAGTGGAAGAAAGGCAAGTGCCCGAAGCTGTATAGTGACTGGATAGGACCCTGCAGGGTCCTTGAGAGACTTGGAGAAGTTGCTTACAGTGTCCAGCTGCTGCTGAGAGAAGGAAAGTTGCCCTCCTCCGTGACAGACTTGCTCTTTACAGAGGCACAGCCACACCCCAGGAATCTGAGGGTGGAACAAGGGGAGCTGGTGGAACTATCCCAACTTCACCCTAATCCACTCCCACTGCTTCTGGAACGTCCCTGAGTTCCCCAAGGACCGGAGCCCCCTTCCCATGATCCTGCCCCTGCCCAGGGGTTCACTACAGCTCTATCAACCCCTGCTACAAGCCAGGCACGGCCAAGGAGAAAACTCAGACTCCCTGGACACTTAAGGGATTTTGTGTGTTCCCTCGGGGTTAAGGGACTTAAAAGAGGGGGGGTAGTGTAACGGACTGTATGAGTTATTAATGTTTCTGTCTGAGAACGTGTTGCTGTTAACATGAGTTGTTGTGTGTTTGCAAGTTACAGGATTCAAGCAAAACACACCATGAGCTGGGCTTCTGTGTGTGTATGTGGGTTGAGGAGAGGGAGAATGAACAGCAGGTGTTGATATAGAGTTCTAAGATAGCTAAACTGTCGTTGTATTCCTTTTTTGGCGTGGTTACGGCCGACAGTAGCCAGTTCGGGTTTCTCAATAAACCATCAACTGCAAAGTGCTTCATCTGGAGACGCTACAATATGGAGAACTGGGGGGCTTAATAAACACAGACCTTTCTCACAGCCAGCAAAGTTATGCTGATCCAGAAGTAATCTTGCATCATTGTGTCAAAGTTCAATGTTAGCTACACATCATGTCAGGGAAGCTTCTGATGGGGCCTTAATACACAGTTTGCATTCCTCTTTGTCTGCAGTCCATGGTCAACAGGGTGGTCTGCCTTGCCAGTGACACCCCAGCTGGAGCTGGAAATAGTGTTAATTTAGTTGATTTAGACTATGGTGAAAAATACTTGCCAACAAACCTCATTCACAGACCAAAAAATCAAAAAACAAACAAAAAATACAAAAATAAAGAAAAAGTCGGACATGATGATGACGACTGACAGACACTTGAGACAATAAATCAAAACGAGATGAAAATGATTGGAAGGGATGCAGGCGTGGAGTGCCTCTGGGTTAAATGTATCATAGACGCTGATGACACTGTCCCTGGGCTTTCTGCACTGGCAGCTTTTTTTTCTCAAACACAGCCCCCGGTTACCTTGACAACACATCTGAACACATGCATGCAGCAGTGCTTGTCAGAGGATCATGAGAACAAGTACAAACCTCTATTATTACACAGTCTTTGGTTCAAACACAAAAATATAGACCGTAAAAAGAGCAAGGGTGGAGCTGAAAAGGAAAAACTAACATAGAAAAGCATCTGACCTCACATGTGCCAAACTTAGCCAGTTTTTATTCAAGATGAGCTGCGAGATGAGGAAGAAACTCCAGATGGAGAGGATGAAATGGGCAAGGCCAGATGTAAGAGATAATACAATTCTGCCTCAGGCCATTGTCCAAGTTCATGTATTGTTATAATGCTAGATTTTTTTAATAATTGTATAATACGATGTCACATTACTGAACAGGTAAACGTCTTTGTATACAGCCACTCAGTAGCAGCAGCAGCAGTTACACAGGAGAACTACAAGTTTTCAGAACCTACACAGTTTGCAGGACGTTTTGACAATAGTCAGGTTACATTGCATTTGACTAAAATCTGCTGATATTTGGTTGACGAAAATTGCACCAAAACTAAAAGACTTGAGACTAGACTAAGACTAAAAGTCTTAAGGTAGTTGCTAGTTGACTAATGCTACCCTCACATTATAAGACTCCTCCTTTCCTCTGTCTCTTCCTCCTCCCCTCCTTCACTCCTCCATGGCAAGATGGCGCCGGTGTGTTGGCAAGCCGTCTGCTACGTCTGCTGCTCCTAAAATGCTCTGTCTTTTTGTTTTTGTTTTTGTTTTTGTTATTTCTAACCTTTGGCACTGAACAAACCGAGTCTCTGTTGGTATACGATCGCCAGTCTCTATTGTCTCTCCGACACAATGTAAGAGATTTAGGAGTGTTTGTCCAAGGTGGACAGAATACTCTGCCCCCGCTCTTGGCGGGGATCCCGCCTTACCTGTACCGGGCCTCGGCACTACCTTCCCGGCGGAAACGTCTCCGTCACCGCAGCAGACGCGGTGGTCGGCTGGTAAAGCTGAAGCTCCGCCTGTTGGATTCTTCGTTTGTGTCGCGGACAAAACTTGGATTATTCCCTCCTTTCTCTGTGCCCCGGCGCTTTCTCGATCCCATAGACGTCTGCCTGGTACCTGTCACCGGTTCACTTGAGGTAGTCCTGCCCCGCCGCCTCTGCTCTCCTCGGCTCGCTCAGCGCGGGATAAACCACCGGCTCCTGAGGACGCTGCCTCGGGCTTCAAGATCCGGACCACGCGCCCCAGCTCCCACCAGGATCGGCTTGGTAAACGCCAGATCTCTGGCTAACAAAACTTTTATCCTGAGGGATTTCTTCACCTCCCGTGCCCTGGATTTCCTCTGTGTGACAGAAACTTGGATCGGTACCGGTGAGTGCAGCGCTCTGGTCGAGCTTTTACCCGCCGACTGTTCTTATTTTAACTCCCCGCGGACGTCGGGTCGCGGTGGAGGCACGGCGACAGTTTTTAAAAATGACTTTAAATGCAAACAGCGCACTTATTCCTCCTCATTCTCCAGCTTTGAGGTAAATCTCTTTGAGGTGGGTTGCTCCGATCCCGTGCTGTGTGCTGTCATTTACCGACCTCCTAAGTACAACAAGGACTTCATCAATGACTTCTCTGGTCTCTTGGCTGAAATCATGCCTCAGTACGACCGTGCCCTGTTTCTTGGGGATTTTAATCTTCATGTGTGTTGCCCCGATAAGCCGTTGGTGAAGGACTTTTTAAGCCTTATTGACTCATTTAATTTGGTGCAGTGGGTGTCTGGTCCCACACATGAACATGGACACACTTTGGACCTTGTCCTTTCTTTTGGCTTAACTGTATCAAATCTGGAGATCTGTGACGATGTGATCTCTGATCATATGCCTGTCTTGTTCGAAGTCGCTTTTTCCTGTGCAGGTGTTAAATCTGGCGTTCCTGTTCAAAGACGTCGGATTCACAACTCTTTAACTGCCGGTCGGTTCTCTGCGGCTTTTGATCAGCTCTGTGTCTGTCCTGCTTCTGTTAACACAGAGGAGCTCAACTCCTGGCTTTACTCGTCCTGTCGAACCATACTGGACTCTGTGGCTCCAATAAAAACTGTGCAGCCAAAGGCTAAATCTGAGCCCTGGTTTAATGCAGAGACCCGAGCAGCTAGACGAGAGTGCCGCAGAGCCGAGCGAAGGTGGAAGAAGGACAAGCTGCAGGTTTCTCTTCAAATCTTAAGGGATAGTTGGCGCTGCTACCAGAACACTGTTAAAGAAACCAAAAGAGTTTTCCTTTCGAACCTCATTGAGACAAATCGTCATAACCCACGTGTGTTATTTAAAACCATTGACACTGTTCTTAATGCCCCACAGCCTGTCAGCTTGGAGGCATCTCCTGACTTGTGTAATAGCTTCCTGCACTTTTTTATTGATAAGGTTGCTACTGCAAGGACTTTTATCATAGCTCCTGCATCTGATCCCTCTGACCCTGTTCCTTGTTCTGCAGCTCTTAATGAGTTTGAGCCTGTGTCTTTGTCGTTCTTAGAAGATCTGGTTGGCCATATTAAGCCATCTGGGTCCCCCCACGATGTTGTCTCTCCAAAACTATTCAAAGAGGTTTTCCCTAGTATAGGGCAGTCAGTTCTGGCTATCATTAACAGCAGTCTGTCTTCTGGGGTTGTTCCCCTAAACTTTAAACACGCAGTGGTGCAGCCTCTTCTTAAGAAACCTGGCCTTGATCACAGTGTGCTTGCCAATTTTAGGCCTATTTCCAAGCTTCCCTTCATCTCTAAAATCCTAGAAAAGGTTGTTCATTTTCAGTTAAAGTCCTTTCTGGATGAGCATGAGGTCTTAGAGGTCTTTCAGTCTGGTTTTAAAACTCTTCATAGCACCAAGTCAGCTTTATTAAGAGTTTTTAATGACATCCTTCTTGCTAATGACTCTGGTCACTATGTCATTCTCGTTCTGTTGGACCTAACCGCAGCTTTTGACACTGTGGACCACGATATCCTAGTGGCTCGGCTAAGCCATTTAGTAGGTATTGGTGGTACAGCATTGCTGTGGTTTAAATCATATCTGGCTGATAGGAGCATGAGTGTAAAACTTGGTAACTCAGAGTCCAGCCCTGCCCCTCTGCTGTATGGGGTACCACAGGGGTCTATTTTAGGGCCCCTGCTTTTTTCTTTGTATTTACTGCCGCTGGGCTCTATTCTCAGAAAGCATGGCATCTCTTTTCATTGTTACGCTGACGATAGTCAGATATATGTGCCGTTGAAAAAGAGTGACACTTTCTCTGTCACACCACTTCTGGCATGTCTTGAGGACATCAAGGCCTGGATGTCTTTGAACTTTTTAAATTTTAACGAGAAAAAAACAGAAGTAATGGTGTTTGGTCCCAGTGGCCCGTGTGACCCCCCTCCAGTTGACTTGGGCCCTTTGGCAGACTATTTAAAGCCAACAGTGTCAAACTTGGGTTTTAAGATGGACAGTGATTTTAAACTGGATCGTCAGATTAGCTCAGTGGTGAAGTCCAGCTTCTTTCACATCAGGCAGCTAGCTAAAGTGAAGCCTTTTCTTGCACAGCAGCACTTTATTACAGTAATCCACGCTTTTATTACATCTCGGCTGGATTACTGTAACGCACTGTACCTGGGAGTTAGTCAGGGCTCCCTCGCATGTCTCCAGTTAGTGCAGAACGCAGCTGCTCAGCTTCTAACTGGAGCACGTAAGAGGGAGCACATTACTCCCATCCTGGCCTCCCTCCACTGGCTGCCTGTGCATTTTAGAGTCCATTTTAAGATTCTTTTATTTGTTTTTAAATCTTTAAATGGTCTGGCCCCTGTGTACCTCTCTGAGCTCCTCCATCCCCACGCTCCTTCTCGGTGCCTCCGGTCAGCTGATCTGCTGCTCCTGGAGGTACCGAGGTTGAAGCGTAAGCTCAGAGGGGACAGGGCTTTCTCAGTAGCTGCCCCTCCACATAAGACGAGCCCCCTCACTGTCTGCTTTTAAAACAAGTCTTAAAACCCATTTTTATTCTTTGGCTTTTAATCCACCTTGAGACTCTGCTCATGTTTTAGTGTTTTTACGGTTTGTTTTAGTTTTTAACTAATTGTTTCATTGTTTTAATTATTTTTAGAACAATGTCACAATTTATTTTACTATGTGCACCTTTGTTTTAATGTTTTATTTGTTTTATTTACTCGTTTATGTCTGCACTACTTTTATGTACAGCACTTTGTTTCAGCTGAGGTTGTTTTAAAGTGCTCTATAAATAAAGTTGAGTTGAGTTGAGTTGAGTAAGACTTTGAAAAGATTTGGAAAAGACTCCTGGAAACTTTCAGCTCACACCTGCTCACATCTAAAGACCAGTTTTAGTCTCACCCTAGTCTCAGACTGAAATTTTACCAAGACTGTGAATCTTGCAGGGTCACTATTTACAAGACTACAACCAGATTCCTTTAGGGTTTTTTTTCCCATCATGCTTTTTTTCCCCATCATGCTCCTAGTAGAAACTGCAAACAAAATGGAGGAGAAGCAGCTTTTGGCTACAGCTACTCTAGTGTGTGCAGTGTTTTGTGCTGAAAAAAAAAACAACAAAAACAAGAGAACTGAGGGAAATGATGAAGGACTATTTCAACTCACCAGAAGGCCAAGTACCATGGCAGGAGCACCATATATAATGTGTGCAAAAATATGATGCGATATCCCTGACTGCCTGTTATCCCACATTAAAGTCTGTTTCTTGACACAAATTTCATAATGTGGAAATACTGTAAATGTTTGTGCTCAAATCTGTCTTTCTAAATAAAATAGAAAAATTAGACTGACTTAACTGTACTGGTGTAATGTACAGGTACTGGTTACATTACCAGTTTCCCTTTTTTCATTGTACATATCAGTTAAAAAAAGATGCAAATACTTTGTGAAAAGTTGTTTATTTTTTTCTTTATTCAAAGTAGAAAAGGCACTTCCACATCAGGGCATAACTCTGCAAACACAGACTTCAGTCTTTGAAACCAAAACTTTAAAAGGACATTCTTAGTAAAGTGTAATTTTCACAAAACAATACACTGAAAATAAATTATAATACCAGCTTATTTAGCCACAGCGTCAGGTGAAGTGCAAAAAATAGTCTGAAACACTATTTCAGCAATGGAAGTGCATTAACAGCCCTATTTAAACATGTGCATCGTGTGAAATATACACATCAGAAAAAAATTAAATACAAAAAACACCTGAAATGTAAACAGAATGAGTATTGTGACCTATGCAAGCTCAAACTAATCTAAATGTTTTCAGTGTCTTCAAGCAGTTGCATGAAACTTGACTGTCCCTGAGGCAGACTGTGTGTGTGCTGATGTGTTAGTTGTACTGTCTGAGGATGTTTTTGAGGCTGGACTCGACTATGTATTGAGTATTGAGGTTGTGACCTGTATTGTTCCCTGCCCATTAGTTGCTGCTGATCTGCTTCTTGAAAATCATACAGTATAGTCATAACTTTTTTTTTTTTGCTCGTTTTTAAAGTTGGGTCCTTGATGTGACAGACCCCAAATGCAACCTGTCGTCCAAAGCTTGACTCTTCTTCTACTTTATCTGTATTGAAACCTCTGACACTTTTGGACATTTCCTTTAGCAATTCAAGTTTCTCAAGCTCAATGTCATTTTCACTGGCACGTCTGGCCTTTTTTTTGAATGGCTGGCAGACTCTTGGCTCTCATGCTGGTGGGCTTGAGGACCTTGATGAGCCTGGTGTACAAGGCCTGAGCAGACACTCTGTAATGTCTTTGTCCAGAGTGGAATACTCCTCCATAGGAGAGGACATCTCATCAGCCACTGTCCACTGTGTGTCTGTCTCACTGTCTTCAGTCTGTTGGATAAGATTGCCAACATGTATTTAGTATATAAGTGGTCATTTCTATACACAGTTGGTAACTCACAAACATTACCAAAAGTGAGTATATAAGAAATACATGGAGGATATATATCTGTTTATCTCAGTACTCACAACAAGGCTGGTCTGTGTTGCGGGGATGACCAATGGCTTGAGAAAGTCCATACTTCTCAATATCCACTTCTGTTTTGAAGTGAGGGGCTTTTCCCCACTTCCACTTGGCCGAGGTCGTAGGAGTCGGCTAAACTGTGTCCTCAGAGACAGACTTCTTGTTTTCACCTCAGCAACTGAAACATAAATTGGGTTGCATCAGCAAAAGTCACGTGTTTATTTTCTTTGTACTAAATTAAGTGTACACATTCCCTTACTCGCTGTCTTTTATTCGTGTGTATTGTAACGTAACGCCACAAGCTAACATGAGCTAACATAGCAAGGCATGGCGTTGAATACAGTGGTAGCATGTTGGCATAGCTAGCGCACTTACCTGGCATTTGCAGGGCTTCTGCAATCTCGGTCCATTTCTTTTCCTTTTCCACTCTGTCGTGGTATGTGCGAGAGTTGATGTCAAACAGGCAGGGCTGCTCTGCCTATAACTCCACCATTCGCTCCTCTTTTTCTACAGTCCACTTTCTTCGTCGTTCCTCCATTGCTTCCATTCCTTCATAACTGCCTGGTTTCCTGTTTACGCTTTTGTGAGAACTCATCTATTGGTTGTTGATTGTGTGACGTCACTGTGACTTCCGATAATATCAAACATGTTTGATATCATCGCAAACCAAAGACTAGGAAAAGACTGACATGAAACAGCGCAGATTACTATCTCACACTAAACGATCGAGAGCACGGGCATGCGCCACGACTCCAGTAAAACTCCAAGACTTATTAAAGATTTTCAGATTTTAGTCTGAGACTGTGAAAATCGTTTAGTGTGAGCCCAGCATAAAGCTAGACTAAGACTAAAATTCTATGGTATTTAGTCGACTAAAACTAGACTAAGACCAACAGGTTTCATATGACTAAATTATGACTAAAACTAAATGCTGTGTTATTCAAAAGACCAAGACTGAATCAGAAATTGCTGTCAAAATTAACACTGGCCGGGAACAGTCTTGCAACTCATTCTCTGGAGCAACTTAAAGTCCGGAAAATACAGTATTTGTCTCATAAGTATTACTTAACCATAATTAACTATTACTGAATGCTTTTTGGACCCTTATTGCAGAGTGTAACACATGTATCCCTTAGATAACACACTATAAATGCTTATTTGTCTCATAGGCATTACTTAACCATTGTACACCATTACTGAATGCTTTATGGACCCTTATTGTAGAGTGTAACACATGTATCCCTTAACTTTTGTTTACTACATACTATTTAGCATTAATTAAGCATTAGTTAAGTATTTGTTAGCACTTAAGCCATCACCTGGAAAGCACGAGTTACAAATCAGTTAAAACGATTTAAGACCAGCAGCACCTGAAGGCACAGAATTCAGAAATCCATTTAATAGAATAAAGAAACTGACACAACACAGACTCAAACTGAATGTATAATTTGTTGTAGCTTCATAAATATTGAAGTCTTGGATAGAATGGAACTTTATTGTCATTGTAACAAGTACAACGAAATTGAAGTCACAGCAGCAATCAAGAAAACAAAGGAAAGAAAGTGCAAAAAGGTCCATAAGAAAATAGATGATGACAGCTTGTCTGTCATTCTCCAGTCAGCCAGCCTCCAGCTCCACAGGGTCCAGGACTGAGCTTCTTCAGTCATGCTCCATCTCTGTCTCCTGTATCCTTTCTGCTCACAGTAGGTGGAGTTCTTCCAATGTGGTGTTGGTGTCTGATTTTAGCTCCGTTAGCCATGTCTGGTATTCCCTCTGTTACTGGGTTAGCACAGCTAGCACGTCCATCTTATTGGAGATAGATCTTATGTTCCCAATAATGATGGCTGGAAGGACAGGTCCATGTTCCTTCTTAGCCCACACCTGAGAACCAGCACGTCGTGCCCACCCCCTTCTCCTCACCTTGTGGGAAGACATCAGGCCTTACACCAGTTAGCATTGACATGCTACAGACTGCAAACAGCTGAGTTCACATGTATCAACAATGTGGCCATGGTTACATGTAGAATCTCCAGACAAACACAGGAGCAAAAATAGTAAAAATATCACTAAAGCCACCAAATGTTTGGTGTCCATGACCAACAAGCAAGCCGTACAAAGTCATGATGCACTCCAAATACAAAGATTACAAAAAATAAAGATGAAAGAAATAACAAGAAATGGACACAAAAGAGAGAGCTGCTGCAAAAGGCAGCCATAGCCAACAGGGCGGCGCCTAGCCATAATAATAAAAGAATGTTGTAGTACATTGTGCAGTGCCCTAGGTATTTTTTCTTTTTCTTTTTGCTAATGGGGTTGACATGTGTAACTACGTGAAAATTACTGACTTCTAAACCTTTAAAATGTCCAATGAATCTTATAAACACTTAGTAGGGTAGCGTAAATTTGTGTATTTTAATCCTGATGAGAAAGTAGTTGTAACAGCAGTATTCAGTCTGTGAAGTTTAAAAACAAATCCTTAAAAAGGGAAATGTGACACAGACTCTTAACTTTGAATTCCCCTTTTTTTGGAATTAAGTAAACTTAAAAAATCCATCAAAACAAACATTACTTGTCAATCCAGAGTTATCTTGATTAAACCCCAAAAGAAAACTTTTTTTGGCCTATATTGTTGCTTGGGAGCGTAGAGACCAAAACAAATGGCCACTTTACTTGAATATTAGCATAAAATAAAATAGTACTAACTCACAAGCCCTTCAGTTCCCCTCAGCAGTGAGGATGAAGGTTAGAAGCTTGGTGATGGTTGATGGGCAGATGTATGAGGGAGGGCTCAAAGAATGGGCGGCTAACAGTCCAAAATAAAGTAGTATCTGATGCCTTGAGAGTCTAACTTCCAGCAGGTTCAAAAAGAGCGTCCTGGTTCACTGTGTACATTAACGCATCTCTCAGTCTCTGAGTCCATATTAGCTTCAAACTAGCTAAAAACACTAACATATACTCACAGCATACAGAAGCATTTACTGCTGCTCCTCAGAAAATACATGCTAATTCTTTGAAGCAGTACAAAAGATTACACACAAAGTATTTACCTTTACCAAGTCTCAAACACTGTAACTCCTTGGTAAACTCTGCATTCACCAAAGTATTGGATATGATAAACCTCTGTAGCTCCTCACTTTCCATCTGTGTACCATCTCGCATCATCTTGTGATTAAGTCCCGCCCCTTGGCCTTTCTGACAGGGCTGAAAGGGCTAAAGAGAAACAGTTTACAATGGGCTGAATAGACTAAATCCATAGTTTGATTTACTTTCGTGGTGTAAATAACCACCAATGATTTTGAACAAATTTGAATACAGCGCACAGAAGAGTGGCATGGTCAGTCACAACCTAGCATCATGCGATGTTAGGATGTCCTTTTGTTCTCTTGATTTTATTGGTTCCTAACAATCCTTAAGCCCTATCAGAAAGGTCAAGGGGCGGGACATGATGAGACATACTGTCACACAGACAAAATGTCACTAGTGAAGCTGCAGAGGTTTGTGTCCGTTACTTTGGTGAATGCGAGTTTACCGACAAGTTACAGACTTTTTGAGACTTTGTGCGTAATCTTTTGTACTGCTCCAACAACATGTAGTTTGTTTGAACTTGATTTACTAATCATGATTACAACATTAGCATGTGAGTGGAATTAACATGCATTTTCTGTGCAATAGCAGTTATTGCTACTGTGTGCTGTTAGTGTTGTTAGCTAGCTTGAAGCTCATATGGACTCAGGATGAGAATTTAAGGAGCTTTAGAGGAGTAATACGAGACTGAGAGATGTGTTAATGCACACAGTAAACCAGGACGCTCTCTTTGGACCTGCTGGAAGTAAGACTCTCCCATGGCATCAGGCATTACTTCATTCTGGCCTGTTAGCTGCTATTCTGTGAGCCCTCCCGCATTCGTCTGCCTGTAATCACCAAGCCTCTCACCTTCATCCTCACTGCTGAGGAGAACTGAAAAGCTTTTGAGTTACCAGGCAGTGCATGTGCTACTTTATTTTATCTGAGATAATTTTGGTTTGATAAATAATAGGGGTGCACGATAACTATCTGACCAATAGTTATCGAGCCGATAACGGGAAAATTATGACGTCATTCCTATCGGTTCTATATTAAGGCGGCTAGCCCCGATAACATGTGTATCTTTGTCAGCGCAGCGGTGCCCCGCTCCCACTGTAAGACATGAACGGCCAGCAGCCAGTGATGCGTTCAAGAGGCACTGGCAAAAAAATGAAATTACAACGCTTCCTGACTGAGAAATTTAAGAGTTCCCCCTCATGTCGGAAAAGACTCATTAACTTGGTCATATTGTTGTAGTTACAGACTTGAATTGGCATCCGCAGTATTTTTTTCACGTTACGCATAAAAAATGCAAATATAGATTTAAAAAGGCTGAAAGAAGGACTAGCAAACGTGGGAACCGGGATTTTCCGTTACACCTGCATGCATCACAACACAGCACAGCATGTTGACGCTTCAAAACAGAAAACATGGAGTCGACTGTGTCGGACTTCTTTAAAGTTTCTGAAGAAGACAGTTATTCCAGGAAAGCTCCATGAGGAAGAAAAGGGAGCAGCTTCAATACTTAAAACCTAATCAGTCACCTGAAACGTAACCATTGCTTTGACGGAGTTTTGAAAGCACGAGGACACCCGGGATGCTAAAGACGCTAATAACGTAAAGCCGACCACAACGAAGCCACTGGGACTTACACACTTTTGAAAAATCCAATAAATTTGCCGGACATGACCCACAGGCTAAGGTAATTTAATTTTTAATTTGTTTTGAATACAGTGTCAGGTCAGAACATGTGCCATCTTTATAGGCACGAACTAAACACTGAATGAAAACCATCATCTCCAGCTCTCATACTCTCACACTGAGTGAGGTCTTGCACACACCTCCGCCCCTCCCTCCTGCTGCTCTCTGACTCTGACCCGCTCACAGCCGTCATGATGCCTTCATACTGACGGTCACAAACACAAACATCTGCACTGAACACACAACTAACAGCAGAGCTGTTGTGAGGGAGGTGCATTGTTATGATAAAGTGACATGTTTTTTAAAGGTAGTATAGTATAGTATAGTATAGTATAGTATAGTATAGTATAGTATAGTATAGTATAGTATAGTATAGTATATGGTATGAAGGTGTTTCCATTGCATATTTTGTGATAAACTTCTCTGAAAAATCACCTCATGACAGCATAAAAACTTTTAATCCAAATTTGAGAAGTTTTGCGAAATTTTGGTGTCTCTATTATTAATTTTTCACGTTTAAGTTGCAGAAAAAAAACAAGTGAACCTCATTTACTGTGGTGAAAACATATTCATTTGAATCAAACCAGAAGCCAGTGTCCTTTAAGGTAGATATATAGATAGATAGATAGATAGATAGATAGATAGATAGATAGATAGATAGATAGATAGATAGATAGATAGATAGATAGATAGACAAACAGACAAACAGACAAACAGACAGGAACTTAATTAATCCCTCAGGAAGGTTACCCCAGGGAATTCAGATTCCAGCAGCAGTTGCACCAAATAATAGAACCAGCACACAAGTAGAAAAAAAATATATAGGATACAAACTCAAGTTATATACAAGCACTTTACTGTACACAGTAGCTGCAATTATAATAGTACTCTGGTTTTGTTTATAGAATTCACGTCATGATCTTAGGGTAATATATAAATGTTTGAGAGTGTGTGTTATCAGTTATCAGTATCGGCCTGTAGAAGCTGAAAGTTATCGGTTATCGGTATCGGTTCAAAAAAAAAGTTATCGTGCATCCCTAACAAATAATATTTATTCTTATGGATTGTTCAAGTTTACTTCACAAAAATGTGAATTCAAAGTAAAGTGCCAGTGTTGCATTTCCCTTTTAAAGGATTTGTTTTAACTTGACAGAAGGTAATATTGCTGTTACAGATACTTTCTTATCAGGATTGAACTACACAAATTTACACTACCCTACCAAGTGAGGCACCACCAATTTTCTTTTTAAGATTCATTTGAAAATGTAAAGGTTTAAAAGTCAGTATTTTTCATGCAGTTTAACAAGTAAACACAGTTAGCAAAAATAAATAAATAAATACCCAGGCCCATAGCATCACAGTGTCTTTTTATTCTTTCAATAGTTATCCATAATAGATAACAACAATGTGCATCCAGTTTTTTTTCTTTTTGTAAATATTACTATACTTTTTAAATGATTGATATTTAGTAATGCATTTTGGTTTTGCCACTAGCTCTGAGGGACCTTGAATATGAGGGTTTTTTATTTGATTGCTAAGTAATTGTCATTTTGACTCAGTACTTGTTTTGTTTAAGGTGATTTTGTTTCGAGAATGTGACCTTTTTTGTAAAAAATACAGCAATTTTTACATTCAGTTTGAGTTTGTGTTGTTAAATAGATATCTGGATTCTTTGTCTTCAGGTGCTCCTGGTCTTAAATCATATTAATAACTGCTTTTGTAACTCATGTTTACAGGTGATGACTTAAGTCCCAACTAATATTTAACTTATGCTAAATAGTGTGTAGTTAAGAATGGTGTAACCTGCATAGGTGTTACCAAAGGGATACATGTGTTACACTTTACAATAAGGGCCCAAAAAGCATTCAGTAATGGTCAACAATGGTTAAGTCATGCTCATAATGCACTCTTATACATTAATTCAGGTTTGTGTCAGGTTATTAATGTTAAAGGATAACTTAATACATAATATAACTTTTATTGATGCTTGATAATGTATTAGTTAACTCTGAACAGTAGACATTAAGTCCTTATTAATGCTTAACTAATATGTTGGTAAAAGTTAGGTTACACATTATTCTGCTTAATGAACTTAGAATTAATGCTTAATAATGCATTAACTACCATTAATTAAGGCCCCTTATTATAAAGTGTTACCGTTTATAGGTTACACTCTCTTCTAGATTTAAAATGTGAATATTTGCATTTATTAAAACAAGCAGTGTGTAATTAACAGTTTCTTTACCGTTTGAGGCCTTTGATCCAACTCCAACACTGGTTTGTGAAAAGTGAGCATTCAGAGCTGGGTGTCTCCCTGCAGGCTGGCTTTATCCGTCAGGGTTTGTCTGCCAGCATGTTTTAGTTAACATTTGTTTACTGTGAGGGGGAAGTGAATACCCATACAGATAAAAGCCTGTGGGCCTCTGCTCCAGATGTTTCTCGTATGACACCTTCTTTAAGGGCATTTATCTCTCCAGCTGTCGTACCGCAATATTTTCATTGTGTTGTAACCCCAAACAAACAACTGTAAGAGTTGCAGACCTGCCCAGCCAAGTCTTTAGCCTTAGGTTAGCTTTGTGTTAGCTTTGTGTAGAAGAGAAGGATGATTGGCTGCCTTGACATGTGAGCTTTAGCCTCTTTACTCTCTCCTGTGGAATTTCTCCAAACAAAGGGACCAAAGCAGAACAGAAACATGCCAGAGTATCTCCTTTTACTAGGAAGCAGTTGGTCAGAGAGAACAACCCTGTGTAGCATGTACAAGGCACATTCAGGTCTTCAGCTTCACTCCCAAGGAAGGAGAGGTAATTAAAACAAGTTTTCTAAATAACAGGCAACTGCTAAAGTAGTTTTCCTTCATTTGATGTACTTGTAACTATAAACAACACCCAAGGAAAGAGACACTGTTGTAAATATGGAGACTCTTGGTTGACACCTATTAGACATGTGGAACTCTACAGACACCCTTCCAGGAGAGGCTGTTATTCCTGATGGTCTCTATCTAGCATCTTTGACCTTCACCCTTTTCTTCTGGGAATGTGAAGAGAGAAGAGGAAGGAGGGGAGAATTTACTCCAGAATGCAGTTAAAAAAACTGCAGCCTCTCCGCACTCTGCGCTTTTGTTCTCATCCACTCAGCTCTCAACGTGTCTTCATACTCTATGCTTCACCCTTGGCTGCCAGCAGCTGAACAAACAGCCCGGCCACTAAAAATGCTATGTTCTTCCAAAATTCGTCTCCTAGCTCCTGTCAAGTTTGGATGGAATTGCTGGCCCTTACAGGTCACTGTATTGTCAGCAGTGATGGGCATCTTTCCTATTCGCTGTTGGCCTCTGGCTGTTGTAGCACTGCCTTTTTTGACATGGACCTGTATGGCATCCTCATCTATAGTTATGTACATCAGTGCTGTCTTACCCCTGTCAGCGTCCTGTGACCCAAGATCTGGTGCGGTTTTGGTCCAGACGAAAGTAGTCCGGCAACATGGCTGGGGTCACGGAAATAAAGTGTTTTTCCTCTCAAAACAATTTGTGTTTAAAAGAGTGATAAATTTGCCTCACAAAACTGCAAACCAGAAAAAAGTCAGACTCTGTTATTGATTGGCACTACTTTCTGGTGCGTATCACTGCGTCGCGTGGTGCATCCAGCTGACCAGCGCGCGTTGTCACTGTCATAACAACTTTAAAAAGTTAGCAATAACATGTCTGAGTACGACACTGATGAAGATGACATTACATTTAGCACAGAGCCAAGGGGATATCTTTATGAACTTGAATATACTGATGCTGAAATTCGTCAGATGGAGTTAGAACGGTTAGAGAGAGACGAGGCACAGTCATGTCGCTCCTGGAGCCACAGCTGGAGTCATCATCAACCCTCGGTGATCTTCTCACATACAACTGTAAAATCACTCTTTTTTTTTAAGTTTAATGCTTTTGAACTTTTAATCTCTTAAAGGACCTTTACATGTGTAATAGTAGACTTACTTTCTGTCCAGACTTAAGCGACGCTTAGCAGGTACGAGCCGTGATCATGTCACAACCATGGATGTATTTTAAGAACTGGATAGCGTGGCTCAGCCTTCCACCATGTTACGGATTTAAAGCCAGAATCTAAATGGTCACAGCCTTACAACCAGCTTACAACTTACATTTTTATTTTATTGTATTTATTATTATTTTGTATTAATTTTGATGTGTCAAACTAAAACCCGCGACCCGATCGCATGTTATTTTTTCCACCAAGAGAGAGAGTGACAGACAAATGCTGGTGCACTTGTCAGAAGTGTGCAGCAGAGTCCTGCACTGGGTCGGGTACCCGTAAAACACAGCTGATTTTCGGGTGGTTTTTAAAACCTTTTTTTCCTCTGGGTTCGGATCTTGGTGGAAAAAATAACATGCGATCGGGTCGCGGGTTTTAGTTTGACACATCAAAATTAATATAAAATAATAATAAATATCACAGGACGCTGACAGGGGTAAGACAGCACTAATGTACATAACTATAGATGAGGATGCCATACAGGTTCATGTCAAAAAACCCAAACTATCCCTTTAATATGTTCCAACACAGCAGGGATCAACATTTTAGTCGGAACACTGCAAAGACTCAAAACCTGATCATCAGTATATTCTGATTCCTTGTTAAAATTTATAGTCAGATCTCATTGAACTTAGTCACTTGTTTTTCCTCTTGTTTGGACAAAAATTCACTTGTATGCAACTGTTCTTTAACGTAACAAAATACTACTCAAATACTAAATTATTTGGTAGTTGCAGCCCTACTATTGATTCTTTAAAGTGCTTTGTGGTATTAGCAGAGCTGGGTTTTAACTGGACTCTGTGGCCCCATACACAGAGGGTGTGTTGTTTCACTGAAACCTATTTTTTTCTCTCTGGAGGTTACAGTGCGGGTCAGTACCCATCCCTCTTACACTGCACTTTCTTTGACAATGAAACCGACTTATATGGCAAATCAGAAGGCATTCTGAACTGCAACTTTGGACATATTTGTCTCCATGAATGGGGTTATGGGAAGTATGTGATGTGGCCTCCAGAGGAGCCACTGGATGAGCTCCAGGTCAGAGACAAAAGGGCTTGGGTCTAAACTGATTAGCACAAAGACCAAGCCGTGTGCTCTCATTGTGCTCATTGACATGGTGTGCATTCTGCACCTCATTGACTAACCATCAGTCAGCTGGAATTGCTGCTGACAACTTTATTGGTCCCACTTGAATTCTGCAGGCCGCTCTTTATTTCTGAGCCTGAGTATGGGCTGAGATGAGTGTGCAGCTTTGTTTTCTTGGTTAGATTTGAGAGATTAACAAAGAGGACATTACTTTTAGTAGGGTCACCTCTCCACACTGTTCACAGATACCCTCATGTCCCCTCATATCCAGGGTTTGAAATGGATTGCAGGGTGCATCTCAAAGCAATAATTTCATGCCTCCTTTCTCCTATCTCCTTTGAGGCACCGATTCGAAGACTGTCCCAAAGCGATAATTGTGCACAGAGGAGAGAGTAGACTGATCGGAGGAGCTATGATTGAGGGAACACGAGAGCTGGCTTTGTGGAAGTCTTTTCACTGACAGACACGTCCCCATATGGAATATTACTGATTGGACGCTGCAGTGGCTCAGACTGCTCTACGTGAAACTTCACAAACAGAACAGAGTTTTTTGAGAGAGAAAAGAAGCTGAAAACAGTTGCTGAGGATCATTCAGAAACGGGTCATAAAGCTGGGATTAGAATGTTTGCTGTGAATTTAAAGCACAAAATACTGAACACATCCATCATGAAATCAATATAACGGAGGATTCATTCTGAAAACTGAAATCTAATAAATAATATCTTCCTGAGACACAGTAAACTACGTTTTATTAATAAGTTACAGAGTTCACGATCAGATTTGCTCTAGATAAAGGTTAAATAATTCATAAATAATCTCACAATTACACATTTTACTGGTAAAGTGATCCATATGAGCTTTTAAACAGCACACAGAATAAACAGATAGCAGGTGTTTTTTCATGGTAACATGTTTGGTAAACAGGTTAAAGGAAGAGACAAAGCTCTGTTACTGTTTCTGTTTGATCAGAGTTACTACAGCGCACATGTGCAGACACACAAACAGCTGTTAGAGCTGACTGACAGATGATCCAGAGGTGATCAGCTGACGCTGCCATCACTGAAACACGTCGCTTCTTGTGACAGTCTGGAGGAGAGGACGTCCCATTGCTCTAAAAACGAATCTCCTCCATCCTCTCTCCTCTCTTCATTTCCTTCATTTCTCCATCATCTCTGGTGGAAGGGACTAAGACGCAAATGAACTACACAAGTGGGGGAATGAAGGAAGGATTGACCCTTGATTGCTTTGAGACGCACTTACAAAGAGCTTTGTTGTCCCCACCCAGTCCTCTTAAGCTTGGTTTATTCATGACATGTCTGCAAGGTCTGCATGGCTTTGTGTGAATGAATGATTTCACTTTAGCAGCCTTGCCCCCTCGCGCAGTCCTTTTGAGGTAGAAAATTGCTGCGTTGTGCACCTCCAAAAACTCCACATGTACAAATCGGAGCTCTGAGTGCACAAAAATCCATTCCTATGGTTCATCACATAGAGATTGCCATGATAATCGTGACAACTGGCGTGAAATTGCTGCCAAACTCAGAGAAGGGGAGGAAATAGCCAAAAAAATGTTGTCAACAGTGTAAACAGCTTCTTCTCCTCTAGTTTAGCACTGTGGTAGACATGCATCTGTGATACACTGCCCCCTGCAGTTTGGGAAGGGTCACTGTGTGGAGTTTTAAAAGTATAAAACCACACACTTTCTCTTATGCTGATTCTGTGCATCTTATGTCTGTGTGTCATGTTTGTGTGAAAATTATGCTTTCTCCAACAACCAACAGACGTAGTTACCTGTTCAGATATTTACCTTTAGGGTTAGCCACCTTCTTTTATCAACAAGCTGGGGTCTAAGGTCACATCCACACCAGAGCCTGTCTGAAAGCTAAACTCAATTTTTGGGAAAGTTTTCTGATGTTTTGTATTTTTTAACATTTTACGTACCAAATAATGTAACACCTCCTTATCACCTGCTTATCCTTTTCCTGATGCACTCTCTCAGCACCACACTTATATGTCAAAGTGAATAATTGGTGCACACTCTTGAAAGATAAAGAGTTATATGTGCAAGCTTAGATGAATCAACCTTCCTGTACAGGTGATCAGAAAAGAGCAGGGCTGCATCTGCTCCTCTCTGGTTTTCACTCTGGTTCAGTTTTTTGTCTGAGTTTGGTTTGAAGTCCATGTCTGATTCCTTTTAACAGCTGCCCCTTTGAACATCTCTCACACTTCAACCTGATTCACTATTTGGAAATAAATGATTTAACGTATCCTATATGCAGTCATGAGTATGATTGTAATAAATGATCCACCTCGCTCTGCTGTGCTGTGCTAGCTTTGTTTTAATCCTGTATCCTCTGGAGGTGTGAGACGTTTATCAGGGGGTTCTTGGACTTAAACTCAGTCCCACCTAAAACCTGTCCTCACTGTGCTCACTGCTAATTCTGTGGTTTTGTCTGGAGCCTTATGGTACTCCAATTCACATGTCAAATTATTAGTTTGGTCACAGTCAGCGTGAGTAGCTGTTTGATTAACTCTTGCCGATTTAGTGTCCTTAAATGTCTCCATTGGGTCCTGTCTGTCTCTGTCTAGGAGCCTCTTTCCCTGGTGGATGCCAGAGCTCTTCATTAAAATGCAGAGCCTCATCAACAGTTTTTGGAGATTTGATGTAAATGGTTCATTTCTAATAATACAGAGAACTAATGCTAATGACCGGAATGGGACCTTTTGGTAATTTGATTATGAGAGATCGAATGCCAGAAAGGCCTGCTTATGCTGAGCACTGCTCTCCCTGTCTCTAACTGAGTCAGCACTTGATTGGCCATTAAGTATATAGACACACTTAGATATTGATGGTATACCATAAAGCCTCTTCGGGACCTTTTGGTTTCTTTGCTGGAACATTTACTGAACTTTGCCTTGTTGAATACTCCTCTTTTCTTTACCTTCCTTCCATCCTTATAAGACATTTCATTAAGCAGCAGTTTTTTCACAACTTTGAGACTGACTGCTGAAGCTTCAGCTTCCATCTGAACTTAATTCAGATTCAGATTCCTTTATTTGCCATTTGTGTAAATTAACACATAGAAATTTGTGTTGGTGACAACATGTGTGTATTTGCAAACAAGTACTTTTTTCACAAGTAAACAGTCCAAAAAAAAAACAACAACAACAAAGAACAAGCACTACAGTGCAAAAAGAGTGGCATACTTAAATATTAAGTAAATATAAAGTGCAGTGCAGAGGACCAGTGTATGACTATAAATCTGAAACGGGTGACACTGAGGGGCGGGGAGGGGGGGCAGAGTCATTGACCAGCCTGGCGGCTGAGGGGAAGAAACTGAGTCTGTGGCGTGCTTTAAGAGCCTTCGGCAGGCGCAGCCTTCTACCAGAGGGTAGAAGGGTGAACAGACCATGGCCAGGATGTGAGGGGTCGGCCATAATCTTTCTAGCTCTTCTCAGTGCTCTGGAGTCATGGAGGGACTTATGAGAGGGCAGGGGGCAGCCTATCACTGATGTCCATGCAATGTTGCAAAGACATGTCAGCCAAGATCCTGCAACATTCAAAGCCTTGAGGAACTCAGGACGGATCTTGTCCACGCCGGGGCTTTATAGCGGAGTTGTTTAACTGTCTCAGCGACTTCAGCCACAGTGATGGATGGGCCCAACTCCAAGTTCTCTGGCTCTGCTTCCTTGACAGAATGCATGTTGGTGGAACTAAGGAGATCCTTGAAGTATTCCTGCCACCGCCCAACTATACTCTCAGTTGAGGCCAGCCGCTCTCGTCCCCACTGTAAACAGTGTAGACAGAAAGCCGCTTTTCTGCTGGGCCGCCGGACAGTTTGCCAGAATTTCTCCGGGGCCGACTGAAAATCTTTTTCTATGGCCTCACCGAAATTCTCCAACGCCTGGGTTTTTTCCTCAGTGACTGCGAGAGCCGCGCAACGCTCAGCCTGCCAGTACCTGCCAGCTGCTTCTGGAGTCCCACAAGCCAATTATGCCCTGTAAGACTCCTTCTTCAGCTTGACAGCACCCTTCACCTCTGGTGTCCACCAACAGGTTCAGGGATTACTGCTGCAACAAGCACCAGCTGCCTTGCGCCCATCTCAGCCATGGCACTGCTGGACATGGTCCATTTGGATTCCATGTTCCCGGCCAGCCCTGGGACGCAGTCAAAGCTCTGCCGGAGGTGTGAGTTGAAGACCATCCTGATAGGGTCCTTAGCCAGGCGTTCCCAGCAAACCCTCACAGTTCATTTAGGTCTGCCAGGTCTGTCCGGCATCTTCCCCCACCATCTGATCCAACTCACTCCCAGGTGGTGATCAGTTGACAGCTCTGCTCCTCTCTTCACTTGAGTGTCCAGAACATATGGTCAATGATCAGCTGATACAACCACAAAGTCGATCATTGACCTGCGACCCAAGGTGTCCTGGTGCCAGGTGCACTCATGAACAGCCCTATGTTTGAACATGGTGTTCGTTATAAACAAACTGTGACTAGCACAGAAGTCCAACAACTGAACACCGCTCTGGTTTTGATCACGCAAGCCGTTCCTCCCAATCATGCCCCTTCAAGTCACGCTGTCATTACCCAGGTGAGCGTTGAATTCCCCCAGTAGGACAATGTAGTCTCCAGTTGGGGTGTTTTCTGGCACCTGTCCCAAGGACTCCAAAAAGGGTGGAAACTCTGAGCTGCTGTTTAGTGCATAAGCACAAACAACAGTCAGCACCCGTCCTCCAACCCAAAGGCGCAGAGAAGTAACCCTTTCGTCCACCGGGGAAAACTGCAACACACTGGCGGAGAGCTGGGGAGCTATGAGTAAGCCTACATCTGTTTTCCTCCTCTCAAAGATGAGAGTCCAACCCCTCTCAAGAAGGTTAGTTCTGAAGCCCAAGCTTTCCGTTGAGGTGAGCCTGACCATATCTAGCCCCTATCTCTCTACCTTCTGCACCAGGTCAGGTTTCCTTCCCCTCCAGAAAGGTGACATTCCATATCCCCAAAAGCCAGTTTCTGTAACCGGGGATCAGGCTGCCAAGGCCTCGGCCTTTGACCGCCGCCTGGTCCACATTGTGCCAGGCCCCTATGGCTCTTCCTGCATGTAGTTGGCTTACAGGAGGATGGGCCCATGTCACCCATTCTGGCTTGGCCTGACCGGGCCCCATGGGTAAAGGCCCGGCCACCAGGCGCTCGCTTGCAGGCCCCGACCCCAGGCCTTGTTCCAGGGTGAGGTGCTGGTGACCCTCCGGCCAGGGTGAACTGAATCCTGTTAGTACTCATCATTAGGGGTCTTTTTGTCTGGCCTCTCTCCTAGGACCAGTTTGCCTTGGGAAACCCTACCCGGGATGGTTGCCCCTCACAACATAGCCCCTAGGATCAATGAGGCACTCAAACTCCTCCACCAGGATAAGGTGGCAGCCACAGAGGAGCAGTTAAAAGTTGTTCAGGCCATTTGACTTAGTCCAGCTAGTTTTAAACCCGTCGGCGGGATCAAAATACCACTTGTTTTTTGAGACTGGCATTAACAAGCCATTTGTCAAATCCAAAAACTGAAAACAATGGGGTAATCGTCAGATTCTCAAGGTTCTGAGGGTACTTGAATGTATCACATGAAAAGCTGGACACATGTCTTAACATCTCTTTGGATATCATGTCTTCTCGGAACATTTGGAGAAAATGACCGGTTTGCTCACTAAATGTAGTTGAAAAAAATTTGACGCTTAATCTTGCGGTGTCAATGTAGAAAATAAATAACATTCACTTTGGGAAAAAAGTTATCTATTTTTTTGGTGGAAGTTTTCCTTATTGCCACCACAGTGTGTCCAAGTGACTGACACTGAATCCCTTTGGGTTTAAAAGTCCTGCTGAATCCAACCCCAGTCTGATAGCTATGGGATTATCTCAGTGTTTGGATGGAGCTATGCTCAGTGTGATCTGGTACTGACTTCATTTTTAATGTTTTGAGTGTAGAGGACAGGATGGGACTGTGTCCTGTAGCTATGTTTTCTTCTTCTGTTTTTCTGGCACACTTTGAGACATGTATCTGCCTGTGGTTCAACTACATAACTAGTGGTGTATCTTTTGGGGATAGTGTATGAGTTGAGAAAGAATAAAAAGAGGGGGAAACATCAAAATAATCAACAGGACAGTTTCATGCTGGTTAGAAATTCTAAATGTGGGTTTGGATTATTTTTTGATTAATTGACCAGCCCTAGCACCACCCTTTAAACATGACAATGGGTTATCTATGTTTTCATGATATCATTACTTTGTTCGTTTCACATTGTTCTAGTAAGATGTGCAAAAATCTCATCATTCATCTCTTTCCTTTCCTCCTGTGCCTTCTCAGAGATCAGGGCCCAGTTAGTGGAGCAGCAGAAATGCCTGGACCAGCAGACAGAGATGAGGGTCCAGCTGCTTCAGGACCTCCAGGACTTCTTCAGGAAGAAGGCAGAAATTGAAATGGAGTACTCCAGGAACCTGGAGAAACTGGCTGAACGCTTCATGGCCAAGACTCGCAGCACCAAAGACCACCAGCAGTACAAGTCAGTACTACTACACTATTAAACTATTACACTATACACTATTTGGGTTTAATATGATGTTGATGTTGTCTGAGGCTTAGGCATACTCTTAGGCAGAGTCAGGGATCCATAAAGTTACCTAATAAAGCTATCAGAGGATCATGATGGTGATGCTTCAGCTAGATTTGAAGATTTTGTAGGACAGATTGCTGATTGCTCTTCAAGTCTTATTTTTCCCTCCAGTGAAGGAAATCCATCCATTCCGAGGTACCAGGAATTCTTTTACACAAAGGCCCGTCTAGGTTAAGGTTTAGGTTAATCTCCTCTAAAGGTGTCTTATTTCTCATTTATACTTGTTTATTACAACAAAAATCTGTGATTGAGCCTGTTATGTCACACTTGCATTACTGGGAAGCTTAAAAAATCCATCCAGATTTGAAGTTTCTTTGGTGCCACCATCCACACAGACTAGACTTTCTGAACCAAGGCTTGTGGTCTGAACTAAAGTTATAGACGAATGATGGACAAGAGTTTCCGATTTTATATTGTCTTTGCGTCAACACACTGTTCAGGAGAACTTGTGCGTCCTTCCTCAACTACCTCTATTCATCTTCATCATTCCTCACAGCTGGACTTGAAAAGTCATGGAACTCCTGACACAGATAACCTGCTGTGTTTTTGGCCTGATAGCTGGAGTCTGCTCATAGAAAGAAAAGGCAGTGGCATGTTTGAACTTGTGATAAAGTGTGGTAAAGTGTGTGTGTGTGTGTGTGTGTGTGTGTGTGTGTGTGTGTGTGTGTGTGTGTGTGTGTGTGTGTGTGTGTGTGTGTGTGTGTGTTTGTGTGCGTGCATGCATGCGTGTGCATGTGTACAGTCTGATCACTTCATTCACAAGCTTAACACTTGGTATGTCTCGAGGAGTGTGATTCTAAAGCAAATAGAATGGGTCTGAATAACACATGAACTTTTTCTGTGGGTTTTTAATCATGTGGTCTGTATTTTTTTGTAGTTTTTAAAACATGACACGCACAATGAGGGCTACACTGGGTTGTTTTCTCTGGAATGACCCATCACTGCTGCAAAATGGGACTTTTTTATACCTTCTTTATTCCCTTTAAACCTCAAAAAAATTAGAAAACCCAGCTCCCCTTTAAGAGGCTACACACTAATGGAAATGGACTTGAGCTTATATGGCGATTTTCTAGATATGGACTACTCAAAGCTGCTTTACATCGCAGGTCACACTTACCGATGCACAACCATTCGCGCTCACATTCACTCACTGATGGACCACTGTTTCTATCAGTATGTCTAACACTTTCATGACCTTTCATACCCATTCACAAACTGAGGCAGTAGTGGGAGCAACTTGGGGTTAAGTGTGGCCATGCGCCGCCCAGAGCTGGGCTTGAACCTGCAACATTCCATGTGCACTCTCCAACTGCGCCACCGACACCCCACTACCGCTTTGTACACATGGATACAATCCCAACCAAGCGTCATGAAACATACACATGCAGGTTGAAGCTACTCACACACTTTGCATGGATATCAGTGTGAGTGAAGCACCCAACATGGCCTTATGGTGTTATCCCACCACTGCCTCCATACTGGATTTTGTGTTTGTTGACTGCAGATCTTCTTTTTTCTCACTGAGGTCTAGGGTTGTCACAATACTAAAATTTTCAACTCGATACCGATACACAGGAAAATATTCGATACTCGATACTATTTTCGATACCACAAGGATAAAAAAAAGAACCATATATTCAAAAGAAACATTATTATTAACAAAAAAATGCAAATATAACCTCTGTTGCAACATGTACCAGTTAACAGGACCTGCCTGAGCACACACTGAAGACATTTTTACCAAATTTTTGCCTGATTTATGCACTGTCCACTAAAAACAGCCCTGAGACCCACTTATGGGCCTCCAACCACAGGTTGAGAACCACTGCACTAGTAGATTGTATTTGAAGCTTGATCCTTAAAAGATTGCTCACATCATGAACAATATGTGACCCAGAGAACCTCAGGATGAATTTATCATTTAGAAAACAGTGAGTGAGTGAAAACAGCAGCTCAGATGGACTGATGAACAATGCTGCATTTTGATTCATCAAAAGGTTGACTCATCTTTTTTAAGTCTCCGTGTTCATTTAAAATGTGCTCATGAGCTATCAAGACACAGTTTGAAATATAAAATCACACATAGTGACTGACGATCTCTCACTGTCTGCTGGGATGTGTGTCTATCTGCGCCTTTACGCACGCCGGCACAAAGAGGAGTGCGTGTACACGGAAAGTGAAAGTTTGAGTTACACAACCATCCTATAATTTTGTTTTATAGTGGATATATGGTATTTCTTGGGGGCTTCTAGTGGGTATAGGGTGCATACCTGCGTTTCTTGTATATTACACAACACGACCTCTGCGTCCTCTGTGCTCTTGTGCCTCTGACTTGAGCGGGAGAAATCGGAGGTGTGGCATGAGTGCAGGTGAAACCATCCAAATGTGTGAGTCTCAAGGCGAATGCGTGACAGTTGACAGCCCTGTTTATAATCATTAACGTTACGTCAGCCTTTAATCGCTCGTTGCGGCTAATGGCTAACAATAACATGGCCAACACCGCCTTGTAGCAGTGTTTGCATACTGGCTTATTTGTATCCTTCGGTTTTCTAAGCTTGTTAGCCTCGAAGGCAAAATACCTCCAAACAACACTTTCACCTTTTTCATTTTCAACCAAAACTGCTTGATTTGGCCCGCCTGCAGCAGCACTAGCCATGCTGTTTTGTTATTGAGTGCCTAACGGGGGGGGCAGAGAGAGAGGGACGCAGCGTCAGCTAGGGCTGTAGCGATACACTTATTTTCCGATACGATACACGATATTCAATTCATGATACGATATATATCACGATATTCTGCCAACGATATGATTCGATACGATTCGATACGATTTGATAAACTTACATCATTTTCTGCATCATTTCAGGGGGGAAAGTGTGATTTTAGTGACATCTTGTGGCTGTACCATTGACTTGGATTGATATAACTGAACTGAAAAATGAATGCATGAAATTTACAATGTATGTCTCTGACTAGGCAGAGACAGAGCCTACAGCTTGCAAATGCTGGACAAAGTGAATCAAAGACATGGTGAGAAAATTTGTTTCTTTTAATTGAAACAGTGCAAACTGTGGCTTCCAAGCCTTTGAAAAGTAAATAAAGTGCAACAGCACTACAATGCACAATAGAGTTGAAAAGCGCAGCAAGTGGCCTGTTCTGAACAGTTTCTTTGACAGCATTTGTAGCTTTATACTTAACATTTGAGGGTATTCCTCTAGCCACCCTGTCAGTAAACATAGTACCTTGGCTTCTCTAAAACAGCCAATAATTCCAGTAACAAAGAGCGCCATTTGAACACATTTAACCTTAAATGTAACCATCTTAGTTGAGCAGCGTAGGGCTTGTAGGCCCTGACCTACGAGTAAACACTAACCAGAAAGTCTTTCCAACTACAGTCCAAGTGACCTACATTGTCCTCAGATTTTTGTTCAGGAATAGAATCTGATCGACGTGCTCTGGGAGAAGAGCACTTCTTTGAGCAGTTATGATATCTCCAGCAGTGGAGAAGACCCTCTCTGAGGAGACGCTGGTGCCAGGGATGTAGAGGTACCTTTTGGCAAGATGGGACAAGATTGGATACTCATACTGGTGTTCCTTCCACCAGACCAGTGGATCTTCTTTCACTTCCAAGAGATCTGCCTCCTTGTAGAGGGTCATCTGCTCCCTGGCCTCATCCTCTAGCGTATGTGCCTTGGGTCGCGCTGCACCACCGTATCGTTCACCAAGAAGGACAGCAAGTGGACAAGATGGCCTTGGATTCTTAAGTGGATGATGCTGACCTTCAAATAAATAAACATTCCATAATTCCAACACAAAGGTTCAGATAATACAGTGTGCCTCACAGGATGACAGTGGGTGATACTTACCATGACTGCTCTCTCCTTCCTTGAATTGCTCTCCATCACCTACAGCCTCTTCTCCAGATGCCAATGCCATCCCCTCATCATCAGCACTAGGGAGTGACAGCTGAATTAAAAAGATCAACATGAAATTTAATTCATGAGCTTTTAGTGTAATAAATCTTTAAATACTATATTTAATATCTATGCCTTCAAAATTGTTAACATCACAGTATTTATGCTTTTTATTTGATATTTATCCATTTTAAACTGTCAACATTGTAGTATTTGCCTTTCAACTTTGAACAATGTTTTACTCAGCTCTATGCTTACTCTTGCCAGGAGATGGGGGATAAAATACCTATTATGACATAACCTAACAGTATCATAATTTCCTTACCTCTGATGGCTGCATGCCCAAACTTGCAGCCTCTGCAATCAGTCCATCATAAACGTCCTGTCTTTCGCTGTCAGTCAGGAAGGGAAGACCTTTGAATCTTGGATCCATCGCTGAACATGCATTAAGAGTTGCCTTTAGGTCGATGTACCTCTTCTGAAGATCCTCAGCCATGGCAGCCTTCATCTCTTTTATGACTGCAGATTCGCCTTCAATCAGTTTCAGTCCATTTATCAGTGTGTCCTGAAGGGGAGCTACGACCGACAGTGTGGGGGTCTTCTCCTTGGACATGTACAGTGTGGCCTCCTTCATGGGCTTCAGTGCACTGACTACTTCTTCAGCTGTAGTCACGTCTGACTCGGTCAGTGTACACAAATCCTTCTCTGACTTCCTCACCTCACTAGAGAGCAGTGCTGCGCAGATGGCCGGTTGTTGCTCGAGGAATCTTTCTAACATGTCGTGCGCACTATTCCACCTGTAGTTAAATAAAAGTAAAAGTTTATAGATGACAACATTGATGCAAAGAATGCTGCTCTACTCTAATCAATTTAGGCAATTTTTTTTATATATCATAATGGACTAGGACAATATCAAAACATTGAGTGTAACAGGACAGTACATGGAAAACTACGAGTTTAAATGTTCCAATCTCCAATAAATCGTTTTTATCAGGAGCACACAACTTTGTTAGGTATAGTAAATGTTATTTTTGTTATACTTTTGCTTTGTTTATATATTGTTTGTACTGCTTCATGTATTTGGTTATGCAGAAAAAAGGACCCATCATTTTTCTTTTTATATTTCCTTATTTACGTATGTTAGTCAATGTAATTTATCTAATTTATTCCATTCTCTATTTAATTGTAAAATGTTATTTTGTCATGTTGTTTTTGATGTATATGTTGACATGTGTAACTGGGTTGATAATATGTCTGTGTGACAGCTGTCATTTAGTTCATGTGGATTTGACTTAAAACTCATTGTTTTTTTCAACACTGATCCAGGGGCTGACTTAGGAAGAGCTAGAATTGTTAGCATCTGTAACGCTTACTATTCAAATAATCTTGGGGGTCAGCTGAGAGTAGTTGAGGGTCGTTAACCTAGCATTGCCCAAAAGATGTTACTGGTTTCCTGGGCTGTTTGAGTGTGTTTATATTGCTTCTTTATGAAAAATAAATCGATTATGATGAGCATAAAAAATCAACATATCTTATACACTTTGCCCATATCGCCCAGCCCTAATTGAAAAGTAAAAACTCACAAACCTGGTAACCACGTCCGTCATCAACTTGTGCTGTGGTAGTTGTAGCAGTCTCTGTTTGGCTTTCAGGATGTTGTTGGCTGTGGTGCTTTGTCTGAAGAAGTTCACAATGCGTCTAACTCGTCCCAAAAGGCGTGCAACAGCTGGGATTTTGAGTGCACGTTGTGCTGCCAGATTGAGGGTGTGAGCGTAGCATTTTACATGAAGTGTAAACTGTGCCTCCTCTGCTGCTATTGTCATGTTTGACGCATTGTCGGTGACAATTACTGGATCTTTATCTGTTATTTCCCACTCAGCGAGAGCCCTTCTCAGATGTTCTGCCAGGTTCTGTCCGGTGTGGCTCTCGGGCATGTCCCTTGTTTGTAACACATAAGTAACAAGCTCCCAATTCTCACTGATGAAGTGAGCCGTGATGGTGACATACGCTTCAGTTGTTGCGTCTGAAGCCTGCATTTTCAACCACTGAATAAGGTCTCAAATACTGACAAATAAAGTAGGCAATAGTCTCTGTAATTTTCTGCGACCTTGGCGAGGTAGATGGGAACTTGTGGGAACAACTGCCCTCGCTGTCCAGCACGGTTTGTTTTGGGTCATGCCGCAGCTTCCCCGGCTCCTCAGTCGGCTTTACCTTGTCCGGGTGGTGACGTTTGAGGTGCGCTCGGAGGTTGGCTGTATTTCCAGAGTATTTAACGTTTGTGTGACACAGCTTACAAACTGCCAAACTTTTATCTAAATCGACGCCTTCTTTCTTCTTTTTAAACCGAAGTGCTCCCACACATCTGCTTTTAAACATGTCAGCGCTGGAGTAATGTTCGCCGCCATGGTATTAAACTTTCTCGCGCTTTCTTCTTCTGTGTATAGACAGGACATAGACACGTAACTTAGTAGAAGTGCTCTACAGCGACACAAGCGGCTGGCTGACCTAATTGCTCTCCCTGCAAAGCAGACAGGTGGGGGCGGGGGACAGCGAGCAGAGTGCCGGACGGAACAGGGAGGATTTGAATGAGGCTTATGTATCGATACTCGCGGCTGACAGATCGATACTTTCTGGGAAACAAAAAAATCGATTTATATCGCAAAATCGATAAAATTGCCCAGCCTTAGCGTCAGCTGCTCGGCATCCGGGGGTGGGGGGGTATTGATACTTTTGAAAGTGAGCATTGTATCTAGGGGTGTAAATCACCAGTTTCATGACGATACGATACGATATCGATTCTTTGGACAACGATATATTTGCCGTTATCACAAAGTCTGTCACGACACGATACGATACGATACGATGCCTTCGATCGATTTAAGACGATATACTGTCCTCACTGAACACAATCAGCAACATTTCACCTGAGGCAAGAAAGAAATACAAATTTTTTTTCTAGTTTTATTACTGAAATGTGGAACGATGTGCTGACCTTTGGGTATGACAGTTTGTAGAGGATTATAGCCATCTGTATGATCTAATTATGTTTTAAAATTAAAACTGGTTAAATTCAGGTAAGGTACTTTTTTGCCCCCACAATTACCTTATGGGTCTGACTGTTATACTGTGATGTTTGATTATTATGTCAAGTAATGATGCAACACTATCATTAAAAATGACTGATTACACAAACTCTATTATTGACCTCCAACATTTGACCATTTTTATCAAACCAAAAATGTGAAGCTTTGAATTTAATTAAACCCAAACATTTCTATTGTTCAAAATTAGAACGATCAACTTAACTAACTTAACATTGATAGTTTTTTTTTTACTGTGATGCCTGATAACCACAGTTTGTATGTCAGTGTGATCAGACTTTGTTTCACTATGTAATAGTGGATGTGGAGGAGGAATGTCACTAAGCTCTCGCCGTTTGACTTTTTAACTGTATGAAATTTCATGAATCAGTGGCTACAAAATCAAATTATGAGATAACTCACTGCAGTCGTGTGATGATGCACTCCTGTCGTCTGTGCAGCATGCGTCCTCTGCAGTCAGGTCGACCGTATCTTACCCGGATACAGGAGAGCTATTTTATGATTGGCCGATATGTCTGGCTCCTTTTTAGCTCTGTGATGCTAACAGCGTCTTGCTCCACGTTCGCCTACAGCGGTGTGACTCGGTGGACGCTAAACAGTACATTTTACAGCAGGAGAAATATCAGGCATGGCGTGTCAGAGAGGAAACTTCAGAACGACTCGCGGTTGGACGGAGACGGACATGCGTGTCCGATCGGGATTTCAAAATAAAGGCGTAAATTAAAGACCACAACCATGATCGATGTTTAGACTTTCCATTGATGTGATCGGATCATTGCTTTACCAATCGATGTATCGATGTAAATCAATGGATCATTACACCCCTAACTGTATCCGGATACAACATTTTAGTATCGATACTTTTTTAAGTATCGATACTTTTGACAACCCTACTGAGGTCTAGAGTCCTGTCCAGAAGCAGAAAACCTAAAGTTACTTCGCATTCAATATATCGTCCAGTTCTGTGTTAGTGTGGATGTTCATTGTTCCCACTGTTAAGTCAGTGAAGGCAACAGGAGAGGCTAAAGCTGCGTTTCCACCAAGCAGTCTAGGTCGGTTCAGTACGGTTTAGGACGGTTTGGGACAGTTAAGTCTGATCCTGTTTGCATTTCCACAGCAGACTGTGCCCTCTCGTGGTAGGCTGCGTGTAAGCCCGGATGCCGGAAGCCGCAGCTGGTAAACAATAGTGCGACGCCGTAGCAGCTTACCCCGCTATTAAATCCAACAAAGAAGAAAACGTGACACAGTAAACAAAGAGCATAGAGGGAAGACATGCAGCATTTCATCCTCTCTGTGATTGTCATGTAGCTCTCTGTTACAAAGTGCAATCAAACTTTGTTTCAGAGAAGTCTGTGTGCCGCCAGGAGAAATACAGCCGCTGTCGGGGTAAGTGATGATTCTTTTGACCAATCAACCGTCTGCAGTGTGTTGCTCCACCTTCCAAGAGCGGTTCAGTCTGGCAGCCATACGAAAGGTTCCCGAAAAAGTAGGTCGGCTCGTCTCGTTTTTTAGGGCGTCCCAGGATGAGTCAGTGGAAACACCACTAAAAGCACACCGTACCGAGACGAACTGACCCGGACTGCTTGGTGGAAATGCGGCTTAAGAGTGAGAGTGCAGCAGGAGAGAAGGGCGGAGGTGTGTGTGAGCTGAGAGAGGTTTGACTGTTATAAGCCATTCATTTTCATTTTTCTCTTTTTCTCCAACTTGTTAGTTGATGTGGTCACGGCTGACAGTGACCAGTTTGATTTTATTAATATTTTGTACTCGTTCTTATGATCCTTTGACAATTACTGCTGCACGTTAGCGTGCTCGGTAGTGTTGTCAAGGTAACGGGTGACTTTTTGTTTGGTCTTCATTTATTTTTCGTCAATGAGAAAGGTTCATCAACAAATATATATTTTTAGTCTTCGTCAACGAAGTAACACTGCACTTGGGGTGTGGATAAGTTTATTTCAATTTTTTTTCTTCTTTACCTAATCTTGAAGACCACATTATTGGGGGCGATTTTAATCTGGTACAGGACACTACACTTGATTGATCATTTGCTAAACATATCACTCAAACAAAATTGGCTGCCACCTTAAAATTTCATACAGACCATTTGGGATTGTCTGACCCTTGAAGAACTAGGTTTCCTTACGATCAAGAATTTTCCTTTTTTTGTCATGGGCACCGTAGCTTCTCATGAATAAATTTCTTCCTACTGGATAATAAACTGTTGCACAGTGCTGTTGCCCGTGAATATCATAGTATAGTCATCTCTTATCATGCACCTACGTCAATCGACATTAATTTCGTACTTACTTTTGTTTGTCTCATTGAGACGCACGATATGAGAGACTGCAGGGCGGGTGGGGGGAGGCCGGCAATAGCCCCGAGGAAGTCAAAGTCGTACAGCTCTGAAAATGTCAGGAATGGATTCCTGACAAGATTTCCTGCAAAAATATTTCATTTTTACACAGATTATCAATATTCTGGCCTTAATGATGAGTTGTTAGTTTACACTTTTGGGATTTTGAATCCTCTCAGCTCTGATGATGTCTCAAACATCCCCATGTTGTTTCCACTCGGAATGTTGTAAAGGCACCAGTGTTAATTTTGACAGCAAAATTTGATTTCGTTTTAGTTATAGTCTTTTTGACTTAAATGTAATTCAGTTTAAGTCATAATTTAGTTATTTAAATTGTTGTAGTTTTAGTCTAGTTTTAGTTGACGAAATATCATAAGATTATAGTCAACGAAAACTACAGTAGATTTAGTCAACTAAAGGGTAATATGTAAAACTTTCCCTTCAATTTCTGAAAGTCATTATGTTTGCCTAGACTAAATGAAACTTCTATGAATTTTAAGGTACTGCAATTCATACACAGACACAAATTTACTTGTTATTTGCAACAAAAATGTATTTACCTGTAATACTGTAAAATCAGCAGTGCCATTTGTGCAAATTGCAAAAATAAAAAAGAACATGTAGAAAAAGTGCATAGGCTGTAACGCCATCAGGCCTGCTCTCTCCAAATCGGTGTAACTGGACTATTTAAAAGGCAAAAAAAAATGGTTCAGTTCACTGTTAAATAGTCAGATTTCACTTCAAATCGCATCAGGATTTAAATTAACAGGAAAAGAAAACATTCAAACATGCTATTAGTGGCAGGAACTGCAACCATTCCATTATAACATTTTCAACTTCAAAATAACAATCAAATTATTAAATATATGGAGCTATACCATAAGTTAACAGAAGAACAAAAATCAGTACCATAAAATGTGCATACAAACTTGTCAGTGTAGACCACAGATTTATTTAGCCCGATTCATTTTAAGGAAAGCACTCTGTGCCAGCATGACTCTTGCTCTGTAGGGCTTGCCTCTGGTGAGGTCACCTGTGACGCTGAAAACCCTCTCTGCGAAAGCTTGAGAAGCTGGAATAGCCAATAAGTCTAACGAATCCTGTTGCTGTGGCACAGGTGACTGGGTGTGAAAGCTTCTCCTTATACTTTATGATCTGCTGCTTAATGCTGCTTGTGGAGGAGATCCTCTGTTTAGGCTTCATGCGAGACTTTGAAAAAAACCTGAAGACTGGCTGGTTGGATGAGGATGGTGCTGGTTCTAGCTCCTCTGCTTCCTTCTCTTTCTCCTCCCCATCATCTTCAGGCTGGTCCTCAAGTTCAACATGTTATGAGTGTGACTGAGTGGACTGGATCGCGTACTCTTCTGCCTGTTTCAGCAGTTCTTGAATGTTTTCATCATCAAGTAGGGTTTCACACACAGTAGGGTTGACGAAGCAGGCAGCTGCCACAAGTGGTGAAAACTTTTCATCGTTTGGGTCCAGGATCCAAGCAAAACGCTGGTTGATATTTCTTTGCATTTTCTGTGCAAGAGCAGCAAAGCCTCTGTGGTTTGTGTTCTCTTCAAAGTCAGAAAGGTGGCTGAGCCGATCAAAGATGGCAGGGACCACCAGGGACATGGACATCGTGTCACTCTGAAGGGTCTGAGTATGTTCTACAAAAGGCAGCAGTAGTTCATGCAATGATTTCAGCTTTTGCCATTCACTAGGGAGCAAGCTGTCCCATCCCATGTCGTTGGTGATTTGGCAAACTGAGTCTTTCGCTTTGAGGAGTCTTGCAACCATGTTGAATGTGCTCGACCAGCGTGTGGGGCAGTCATTCACGACGATAAGGCCACATTCTTCCATTATTCTCTGCGTTGCAACTGAGGACTTGCGGAAAAAATTTTTCACGACTGACCTGGTTTTATCGAGGACCTTTTTCACACCAGTCTCTTTCTGGATCATGTGCACTACCAGTTGTAATGTGTGCACCACACATGGTGTCTGGTGTATATCCAGGTCATCACATCTAATAAGAAAAATGCACACAAATAAGTATAATTACATTTTAAAAATGTTCTTTTTAACAGGCATACTCTTAACAATAGAGATTACTACATTTTTTCCAATGACTCACCTCTGCTCATCTTCTTCAGTCTCAGACTAACTTTCAGTCATCATGTTGGGGCTTTCTTGTTCTGAATCCTCAGAGGTGGTTTCTTCTACCTCTGGTGTGGTGCGTTTAAAGGCGGCCACCATATTACTCCCATTGTCTGTTATTACTGTGATGATCTTCTCACGTGATATGCCCCACTCTTGCATACATTTGTCCACACATGCTTTGATTATTTGTGCAGTGTGTGGATGAGCCACTTGTTCTCGGGTCAGCAATATGTGCTGTGGTTTTTGTAGTTCAGTGCAAAAAAAAGCACGCACTTATAGCCAGGAAGGAAGCAATCAGTCCTTTTTTGTCCACAGATCAATTCCAATTGATACCTTCCGCACAGCAGCCAATCTCCTTTTGAATTTTTGTGATTCAGCTTTATTAAGGTTTTCGATCAGATTACTTATTTTTGCTTTTTTTGGATCTGTCAGTTTCTTATCCATTGTTCCCATCATTAGAATATAGTCCTCATCTTCAATTGTAGTAACTGGGAGTCCTGTGCATCCAATCCATTTTGCTATAGCCTCCTCCTTTGTCTGTTGCTCTTTTGAGTCAAGTTTGTACTTTGAAGCACTTAGAATGGCGACTGAAATATTTTGCTGGGACACTTTAAGTCTCTTTGCACTCTGTGGTCCATCTGAGGTCTTCTGTAGCTATGATGAAGAAGAAAAAAAAAAAGAGATAAAATTTTTCTTGTTACACCAACATTTCTCATGCACCTTTAATCAGTAGGTACCTTTAGCTTTACAGGACAGTAGTTTGTTTTATTTGTAGCTTATTACACGGCTCTATTAAAGTCAGTCGGTGTGTCTCACGTGTGTTACGTAGGTACTCGCTCTCAATAGAAGCTGTAACACACTCATTTCATATCGGGTCTACAGTCTATGGTCGTACGGCTACAGATTTATTTATTTATTTATTTTAATCCAGTGATGGGTGAGAATTTCCAAACCCTAACTTGTCCTTATCCCCCTCCCCCTCGTCTCGGGCCAGCTGTCTTTTCAAAATCAATGCATGAAAAGTCGGAGAGAAAAAAATCAGTCTGGATCAAACGCGTGCGGCGGGGGAGCGGGAGGGGAGGGGAAGGGGTAGAAAAACAGCAGAAAAATCACAGACACAAGTCGTATTTTGATGAAAATCATGTCTCAAATGTAATATTTCACTAGTAAGCCATGTAATAAACGGGATAACGTCGAGTGAGTTTTTTGTTGTGGAAGATGCTTACCTGTGTGTGGATTTCAGGGTGATTCGACTGTATATGTCGCTTCAAGTTTGTTGTGTTTTTCCCCGTAATCCTCGCGCTGCATTTCTTACACTGAGTCTTGTTATCTTTCACGTCAAATATGAAATTCTCCCATACGTCCCCTCTCCTCTTCCTCCCCGGCGTTGACATGCTGTCTTTTCTTGGTGCAGCGCATTCCCGGGTCAGTGTTTATGTACCTTCCTTACCAAGTCGCTCTGATTGGTTCTCTTCCCAGCTCCTCCCGCCTCTTCCTAACGAAATGTGTTCTGATTGGATCTCGTCTCTGGCAGACATTTTTGTCTCGTTTATATTTGTTGACGAATATGTCAATACACCTCCTTATCGTCTTAGTCCTCGTAAATCATTTTTTATTTAGTTACCATCTCGTTTTAGTCAGAAAAAAAAGGTCGTTGACGATGACTATGACGAAAATTTTTCGGAGTCTGCGTGAGCCCCGAGGACCCGTCTAATGCTGCTTGCAGCTTTAATTTCATTTGTATCCTATTTAAAAAAGCAGAACTTTCTAAGTGACGGAACTATCTGATGAAACTCGTATTTTAGATGCTCTATACGCCTCTAACCCCTCAGCTACATTATACAAAAAGAGATTACAGTCACAGTCTTAATATGATTTTTTATCAACCAGTTGAGATTCAGCTTTTACAATCAAAGCAATGCCTCTTTGAACAAGGTGATAAA